>NC_092095.1:82987769-83069138 GCF_045679555.1 Salvelinus alpinus | reverse complement strand
TGTAACCTCCAATGACATTGTAGAGCACCTCAGCAGTCTGGTTCTACTGCCTGATACATTCCCCCTCAGCAGTCTGGTTCTACTGCCTGACACATTCCCCCTCAGCAGTCTGGTTCTACTGCCTGACACATTCCCCCTCAGCAGTCTGGTTCTACTGCCTGATACATTCCCCCTCAGCAGTCTGGTTCTACTGCCTGATACATTCCCCCTCAGCAGTCTGGTTCTACTGCCTGACACATTCCCCCTCAGCAGTCTGGTTCTACTGCCTGACACATTCCCCCTCAGCAGTCTGGTTCTACTGCCTGATACATTCCCCCTCAGCAGTCTGGTTCTACTGCCTGACACATTCCCCCTCAGCAGTCTGGTTCTACTGCCTGATACATTCCCCCTCAGCAGTCTGGTTCTACTGCCTGACACATTCCCCCTCAGCAGTCTGGTTCTACTGCCTGACACATTCCCCCTCAGCAGTCTGGTTCTACTGCCTGATACATTCCCCCTCAGCAGTCTGGTTCTACTGCCTGACACATTCCCCCTCAGCAGTCTGGTTCTACTGCCTGATACATTCCCCCTCAGCAGTCTGGTTCTACTGCCTGATACATTCCCCCTCAGCAGTCTGGTTCTACTGCCTGACACATTCCCCCTCAGCAGTCTGGTTCTACTGCCTGACACATTCCCCCTCAGCAGTCTGGTTCTACTGCCTGACACATTCCCCTTTGTCCTTTGTTAAAACACATCAATAATCTTACAGACTACATTGCATATTTTCTGATGTATATTTCCAGTCAGGCTGTGCGACGGCTCAGTATAATATTGATGGTGAAGAATCCATCTCTGCTTGAACCATTGAAGCTGTCAACTCAGGGTCTGTGGCTGAAATAGCACCCTGTTCCCTATATAGTGCACTACTATAGACCAGAGCCCTATTCCCTATATAGTGCACTACTACAGACCAGAGCCCTGTTCCCTATGCAGTGCACTACTATAGACCAGAGCCCTATTCCCTATATAATACTCTACTATAGACCAGAGCCCTATTCCCTATGTAGTGCACTACTATAGACCAGAGCCCTGTTCCCTATGCAGTGCACTACTATAGACCAGAGCCCTGTTCCCTATATAGTGCACTACTATAGACCAGAGCCCTGTTCCCTATATAGTGCACTACTATAGACCAGAGACCTGTTCCCTATATAGTGCACTACTATAGACCAGAGCCCTATTCCCTATGTAGTGCACTACTATAGACCAGAGCCCTGTTCCCTATGCAGTGCACTACTATAGACCAGAGCCCTATTCCCTACATAGTGCACTACTATAGACCAGAGCCCTGTTCCCTATATAGTGCACTACTATAGACCAGAGCCCTATTCCCTATGTAGTGCACTACTATAGACCAGAGACCTGTTCCCTATGTAGTGCACTACTACAGACCAGAGCCCTATTCCCTATGTAGTGCACTACTACAGACCAGAGCCCTATTCCCTATGTAGTGCACTACTACAGACCAGAGCCCTATTCCCTATGTAGTGCACTACTACAGACCAGAGCCCTATTCCCTATGTAGTGCACTACTACAGACCAGAGCCCTATTCCCTATGTAGTGCACTACTACAGACCAGAGCCCTATTCCCTATGTAGTGCACTACTGCAGTCAGATAACAGTCAGATAACAGTCAGATAACAGTCAGATAACATTACAGTCAGATAACAGTCAGATAACAGACAGATAACAGTCAGATAACAGTCAGATAACAGACAGATAACATTACAGTCAGATAACAGACAGATAACAGTCAGATAACAGTCAGATAACAGTCAGATAACATTACAGTCAGATAACAGTCAGATAACAGACAGATAACAGTCAGATAACAGTCAGATAACAGACAGATAACAGTCAGATAACAGTCAGATAACAGTCAGATAACAGACAGACAACAGACAGATAACAGTCAGATAACAGACAGATAACAGTCAGATAACAGACAGATAAACGTCAGATAACAGTCAGATAACAGACAGACAACAGTCAGATAACAGTCAGATAACAGACAGATAACAGACAGATAACAGTCAGATAACAGTCAGATAACAGTCAGATAACAGTCAGATAACATTACAGTCAGATAACAGTCAGATAACAGTCAGATAACAGTCAGATAACAGTCAGATAACAGACAGATAAACGTCAGATAACAGTCAGATAACAGACAGACAACAGTCAGATAACAGTCAGATAACAGACAGACAACAGTCAGATAACAGTCAGATAACAGTCAGATAACAGACAGATAACAGTCAGATAACAGACAGATAACAGTCAGATAACAGACAGATAACAGACAGACAACAGTCAGATAACAGACAGATAACAGTCAGATAACAGTCAGATAACAGACAGATAACAGACAGATAACAGTCAGATAACAGTCAGATAACAGACAGATAACAGACAGACAACAGTCAGATAACAGTCAGATAACAGACAGATAACAGTCAGATAACAGTCAGATAACAGACAGATAACAGACAGACAACAGTCAGATAACAGTCAGATAACAGACAGATAACAGTCAGATAACAGACAGATAACAGACAGATAACAGACAGATAACAGTCAGATAACAGACAGATAACATTACAGTCAGATAACAGTCAGATACCAGTCAGATACCAGTCAGATAACAGACAGATAACAGACAGATAACAGACAGATAACATAACAGTCAGATAACAGACAGATAACATTACAGTCAGATAACAGTCAGATACCAGTCAGATAACAGACAGATAACAGTCAGATAACAGACAGATAACAGACAGATAAACGTCAGATAACAGTCAGATAACAGTCAGATAACAGACAGATAACAGACAGATAATAGTCAGATAACAGACAGGGTTGTCCTGGGTTGTCTGGGTTGTCCTGGGTTGTCCTGGGTTATCTGGGTTGTCTGGGTTGTCCTGGGCTGTCTGGGTTATCTGGGTTGTCCTGGGTTGTCTGGGTTGTCTGGGTTGTCTGGGTTGTCCTGGGTTGTCTGGGTTGTCTGGGTTGTCTGGGTTGTCCTGGGTTGTCCTGGGTTATCTGGGTTGTCTGGGTTGTCTGGGTTGTCCTGGGCTGTCTGGGTTGTCTATGGTTGTCTTGGGTTGTCCTGGGTTGTCTGGGGTGTCTGGGTTGTCTGGGGTGTCTGGGTTGTCCTGGGCTGTCTGGGTTGTCTATGGTTGTCTTGGGTTGTCCTGGGTTGTCCTGGGTTGTCTGGGTTATCTGGGTTGTCTGGGTTGTCTGGGTTGTCCTGGGTTGTCTGGGTTGTCCTGGGTTGTATGGGTTGTCCTGGGTTGTCCTGGGTTGTCCTGGGTTATCTGGGTTGTCTGGGTTGTCCTGGGTTGTCCTGGGTTGTCCTGGGTTGTGTAGGTTGTCCTGGGTTGTCCTGGGTTGTCCTGGGTTGTCTGGGTTTTCTGGGTAGTCCTGGGTTATCTGGGTTGTCTAGTTGTCTGGGTTGTCTGGGTTGTCTGGGTTGTCCTGGGTTATCTGGGTTGTCTAGTTGTCTAGTTGTCTGGGTTGTCTGGGTTGTCCTGGGTTATCTGGGTTGTCTAGTTGTCTGGGTTGTCTGGGTTGTCCTGGGTTGTCTGGGTTGTCTTGGGTTGTCCTGGGTTGTCTGGGTTGTCTGGGTTGTCTAGTTGTCTGGGTTTTCTGGGTTGTCTGGGTTGTCCTGGGTTGTCTGGGTTGTCTGGGTTGTCCTGGGTTGTCTGGGTTGTCCTGGGTTGTCTGGGTTGTCTGGGTTGTCTAGTTGTCTGGGTTGTCATGGGTTGTCTGGGTTGTCCTGGGTTGTCTGGGTAGTCCTGGGTTATCTCGGGTGTCTGGGTTGTCCTGGGTTGTCTGGGTTATCTGGGTTGTCTGGGTTGTCTGGGTTGTCTGGGTTGTAATCCTGACAATATTTCTTCAGGAGGTCTGGGACAATGCAGGGGTTCCTGTCCCGAATGGATCACTGTTCCCTACATAGTGCCCCTGCTCAAAAGTAGTGCGCTATGTAGGGAATGGGATGCCATTTGTGATGCACCCTAAATGCCCTGCTACGTGTATTTATGTACCGTAGTCAAATGTCATCGGCTGTTGGATTAATCTCTCAGCAGGCTACTGTGCTAATTGGTTTAGAGTTTGTTTATGCTGAACATGTTGACAAAATAATTTAAACATTTATAACAACGTGCCACACTGGAGCAAAATATCAAGTATGATCTGAATTATAATTTAAACACTTCACACTCATTTTTACATAAAGATGTTTAAAAATATCTATTCAAAATGTAAATTCTATGCAAATGTATTCTTCAATGGATTTGCACATTTATTCAGTGACTCAATGTGTCCATTCACACACATACGTTATATTATTAACGCAGCTGTGAGTTAACCAACCCACAGTGTGCTAATGTATGGATGAATTATAGATCACACAAGGCACTTACAGCACGCTATACTATAAAGCCTTTAATGCTCATCATTAACCTCTCTTGGGTACGTGAGACGTTAGCGTTCCCACCTCTTCAACAGCCATGTGAAACTGCTGGGCGCCAAATTCAAATACAAGAAAAACTCATTATAAAAATTCAGAAAACAAAACATATTTTAAACATAGGTTTAAAGATGAACTTCTTGTGAATCCAACCACGGTGTCAGATTTTTAAAAATGCTTTACGGCGAAAGCATACCTTCCGATTATTTGAGAACATAGCCCACTAGACAAATCATTACAAACAGTAACCACCCAAAGAGAACAGTTACACAAGTCAGAAATAGAGATAAAATTAATCCCTTACCTTTGATGATCTTCATGTGGTTGCACTCAGCAGACATTAATTTACTCAGTAAATGTTCCTTTTGTTCGATAAAGTCTTTTTATATCCAAAAACCTTCGTTTTGTTCGCGCGTTTTCTTCAGTAATCCACAGGCTCAAACGCAGTCAAAACAGGAAGATAAAAAAAATCTAAATTGTATCCGTAAAGTTCATAGAAACGTGTCAAACGATGTTTATATTCAAACCTCAGGTTGTTTTTAGCCTAAGTAATCTATAATATTTCAACCAGACAATAATGTCGGCAATTTAATTAAAAGGTAAACAAGAAACGCAATCTCTCTGGGTCTCGCGCATGAAAAAGCTCTGTGACACTTTAGGGTCCACTCATTCAGATTGCTCTGACTTCTTCATTTTTCAAAATTCTAGCCTGAAACAATTTCTACAGACTGTTGACATCTAGTGGAAGTCATAGAAACTGCAATTTGAGTCCTAAGTCAATGGATACTGTAATGGTATTGAATAGAAAACTACAAAACGAAACAAAAAACTACTTCCTGAATGAATTTTTCTCAGGTTTTCGCCTGCCAAATCAGTTCTGTTATACTCACAGACACTATTTTAACAGTTTTGGAAACTTTAGAGTGTTTTCTATCCAAATCTACCAGTTATATCCACACCATATCTTCTGGGCCCGAGAAGCAGGCAGTTTAATTTGGGCATGCATTTCATCCAAAATTCCGAATGCTGCCCCCTACCCTAGAGAAGTTTAACAACCTGCTATAACATAAAACCCTTAATACCTGTAATAAACTACCTGCTATAACATAAAACCCTTAATACCTGTAATAAACTACCTGCTATAACATAAAACCCTTAATACCTGTAATAAACTACCTGCTATAACATAAAACCCTTAATACCTGTAATAAACTACCTGCTATAACATAAAACCCTTAATAAACTACCTGCTATAACATAAAACCCGTAATAAACTACCTGCTATAACATAAAACCCTTAATACCTGTAATAAACTACCTGCTATAACATAAAACCCTTAATACCTGTAATAAACTACCTGCTATAACATAAAACCTTTAATACCTGTAATAAACTACCTGCTATAACATAAAACCCATAATACCTGTAATAAACTACCTGCTATAACATAAAACCCTTAATACCTGTAATAAACTACCTGCTATAACACAAAACCCTTAATACCTGTAATAAACTACCTGCTATAACATAAAACCCTTAATACCTGTAATAAACTACCTGCTATAACATAAAACCCGTAATAAACTACCTGCTATAACATAAAACCCTTAAAACCCTTAATAAACTACCTGCTATAACATAAAACCCGTAATAAACTACCTGCTATAACATAAAACCCTTAATACCTGTAATAAACTACCTGCTATAACATAAAACCCTTAATACCTGTAATAAACTACCTGCTATAACATAAAACCCTTAATACCTTTAATAAACTACCTGCTATAACATAAAACCCTTAATAAACTACCTGCTATAACATAAAACCCTTAATACCTGTAATAAACTACCTGCTATAACACAAAACCCTTAATACCTGTAATAAACTACCTGCTATAACATAAAACCCTTAATACCTGTAATAAACTACCTGCTATAACATAAAACCCCTAATAAACTACCTGCTATAACATAAAACCCTTAATACCTGCAATAAACTACCTGCTATAACATAAAACCCTTAATACCTGTAATAAACTACCTGCTATAACATAAAACCCTTAATAAACTACCTGCTATAACATAAAACCCTTAATACCTGTAATAAACTACCTGCTATAACACAAAACCCTTAATACCTGTAATAAACTACCTGCTATAACATAAAACCCTTAATACCTGTAATAAACTACCTGCTATAACATAAAACCCTTAATAAACTCCCTGCTATAACATAAAACCCTTAATACCTGTAATAAACTACCTGCTATAACACAAAACCCTTAATACCTGTAATAAACTACCTGCTATAACATAAAACCAAAAAAAAAAAAAAGATAATGTAGGTTATGTAGGATAATGTAGGATAATATAAGATAATATAGGATAATGTAAGATAACATAGGACAATATTTAAGAGAATTTTAAAGAGAATATATAAGATAATATACGATAATATAAGATGATATAGGATCATATTTTAGATAATATTTAAGATAATATATAAGATAATATAATATAGAATAATATAAGATAATATAGGATAATATATAAGATGATATGTGAGATAATATAACATAATATATAAGATGATATGTGAGATAATATAACATAATATATAAGATGACATGTGAGATAATATAAGATAATACCAGATAATACGTGTCATAATATAAGATAATATAGGATAGTATAAGATAATGTAGGATAATATAGGATAATATAGGATCATGTAGGATAATGTAGGATAATATAAGATAATGTAGGATACTATAGGATCATGTAGGATAATATAGGATCATGTAGGATAATATAGGATAATATAAGATAATGTAGGATAATATAAGATAATGTAGGATAGTATAAGAAAGTAGAGGATAATATAGGATAATATAGGATAATATAGGAAAATATAGGATAATGTAGGATACTATAGGATCATGTAGGATAATATAGGATCATGTAGGATAATATAGGATAATATAAGATAATGTAGGATACTATAGGATCATGTAGGATAATATAGGATAATATAAGATAATGTAGGATAATATAAGATAATGTAGGATACTATAGGATCATGTAGGATAATATAGGATCATGTAGGATAATATAAGATAATGTAGGATAATATAAGATAATGTAGGATAATATAAGATAATGTAGGATACTATAGGATCATGTAGGATAATATAAGATAATGTAGGATAATATAAGATAATGTAGGATACTATAGGATCATGTAGGATAATGTAGGATAATATAAGATAATGTAGGATACTATAGGATCATGTAGGATAATATAGGATCATGTAGGATAATATAGGATAATATAAGATAATGTAGGATAATATAAGATAATGTAGGATACTATAGGATCATGTAGGATAATGTAGGATAATATAAGATAATGTAGGATACTATAGGATCATGTAGGATAATATAGGATCATGTAGGCAAATATAAGATAATGTAGGATACTATAGGATCATGTAGGATAATATAAGATAATGTAGGATAATATAAGATAATGTAGGATACTATAGGATCATGTAGGATAATATAGGATAATATAAGATAATGTAGGATACTATAGGATAATGTAGGATAATATAGGATAATATAAGATAATGTAGGATAATATAAGATAATGTAGGATACTATAGGATCATGTAGGATCATGTAGGATAATATAGGATCATGTAGGATAATATAGGATAATATAAGATAATGTAGGATAATATAAGATAATGTAGGATACTATAGGATCATGTAGGATAATATAGGATAATATAAGATAATGTAGGATAATATAAGATAATGTAGGATACTATATGATCATGTAGGATAATGTAGGATAATATAAGATAATGTAGGATACTATAGGATCATGTATGATAATATAGGATCATGTAGGATAATGTAGGATACTATAAGATAATGTAGGATACTATAGGATCATGTAGGATACTATAGGATCATGTAGGATAATGTAGATTAATATAAGATAATGTAGGATACTATAGGATCATGTAGGATACTATAGGATCATGTAGGATAATGTAGGATAATATAAGATAATGTAGGATAATATAAGATAATGTAGGATACTATAGGATCATGTAGGATAATGTAGGATAATATAGGATAATGTAGGATAATATAAGATAATGTAAGATAATATAAGATAATATAGGATCATCTAAGATAATATTGGATCATGTAAGATCGTTGTGTACATTAGTTTCCACACATTACACCACAACGTTCTGTCAGGAGGGTCATGTTTTCTCTCTTCTACAAACGGCTTCATCTGATCCTCTCTGTGCTTCTGACTAGTAACACTCTCTCTGCATCCTAACTGGCACAGTATTCCCTATATGGTGGATTACTTTTAGTGCCCTATGTAGGGAATAGGGTGCCAATTGTTACGCAGCCTATGTTTACAATTCATAACCCTAATTACCCAGCCTAAAGACACAATTAATCAGCAGCAAAACAACCACCTAAATCTACAGTGAATTATTTATAAGATGCTTTAGAATGTCTCCTTTCTAGAACAGACTGAGAGAATTAGAGTGTAGAGGGTAAAATGTCTCCTTTCTAGAACAGACTGAGAGGATTAGAGTGTAGAGGGTAAAATGCCTCCTTTCTAGAACAGACTGAGAGGATTAGAGTGTAGAGGGTAAAATGTCTCCTTTCTAGAACAGACTGAGAGGATTAGAGTGTAGAGGGTAAAATGTCTCCTTTCTAGAACAGACTGAGAGGATTAGAGTGTAGAGGGTAAAATGTCTCCTTTCTAGAACAGACTGAGAGGATTAGAGTGTAGAGGGTAAAATGTCTCCTTTCTAGAACAGACTGAGAGGATTAGAGTGTAGAGGGTAAAATGTCTCCTTTCTAGAACAGACTGAGAGGATTAGAGTGTAGAGGGTAAAATATCTCCTTTCTAGAACAGACTGAGAGGATTAGAGTGTAGAGGGTAAAATGTCTCCTTTCTAGAACAGACTGAGAGGATTAGAGTGTAGAGGGTAAAATGTCTCCTTTCTAGAACAGACTGAGAGGATTAGAGTGTAGAGGGTAAAATATCTCCTTTCTAGAACAGACTGAGAGGATTAGAGTGTAGAGGGTAAAATATCTCCTTTCTAGAACAGACTGAGAGGATTAGAGTGTAGAGGGTAAAATGTCTCCTTTCTAGAACAGACTGAGAGGATTAGAGTGTAGAGGGTAAAATGTCTCCTTTCTAGAACAGACTGAGAGGATTAGAGTGTAGAGGGTAAAATGTCTCCTTTCTAGAACAGACTGAGAGGATTAGAGTGTAGAGGGTAAAATATCTCCTTTCTAGAACAGACTGAGAGGATTAGAGTGTAGAGGGTAAAATGTCTCCTTTCTAGAACAGACTGAGAGGATTAGAGTGTAGAGGGTAAAATATCTCCTTTCTAGAACAGACTGAGAGGATTAGAGTGTAGAGGGTAAAATGTCTCCTTTCTAGAACAGACTTAGAGGATTAGAGTGTAGAGGGTAAAATGTCTCCTTTCTAGAACAGACTGAGAGGATTAGAGTGTAGAGGGTAAAATGCCTCCTTTCTAGAACAGACTGAGAGGATTAGAGTGTAGAGGGTAAAATGTCTCCTTTCTAGAACAGACTGAGAGGATTAGAGTGTAGAGGGTAAAATGCCTCCTTTCTAGAACAGACTGAGAGGATTAGAGTGTAGAGGGTAAAATGTCTCCTTTCTAGAACAGACTGAGAGGATTAGAGTGTAGAGGGTAAAATGCCTCCTTTCTAGAACAGACTGAGAGGATTAGAGTGTAGAGGGTAAAATGTCTGCTTTCTAGAACAGACTGAGAGGATTAGAGTGTAGAGGGTAAAATGTCTCCTTTCTAGAACAGACTGAGAGGATTAGAGTGTAGAGGGTAAAATGTCTCCTTTCTAGAACAGACTGAGAGGATTAGAGTGTAGAGGGTAAAATGTCTCCTTTCTAGAACAGACTGAGAGGATTAGAGTGTAGAGGGTAAAATGTCTCCTTTCTAGAACAGACTTAGAGGATTAGAGTGTAGAGGGTAAAATGTCTCCTTTCTAGAACAGACTGAGAGGATTAGAGTGTAGAGGGTAAAATGCCTCCAACGACATGACGGGTTAGATGTTACATGGAACAAATACAGCTGATTAAAACCCTAACTGGGGTTGTCATCTAACACTCCCGTGTCATGGAAACAGATCTAACACTCCCATGTCATGTAAACAGATCTAACACTCCCATGTCATGTAAACAGATCTAACACTCCCATGTCATGGAAACAGATCTAACATTCCCATGTCATGTAAACAGATCTAACACTCCCATGTCATGGAAACAGATCTAACACTCCCATGTCATGTAAACAGATCTAACACTCCCATGTCATGTAAACAGATCTAACACTCCCATGTCATGTAAACAGATCTAACACTCCCATGTCATGGAAACAGATCTAACATTCCCATGTCATGTAAACAGATCTAACACTCCCATGTCATGGAAACAGATCTAACACTCCCATGTCATGTAAACGGATGGAAACAGATCTAACACTCCCATGTCATGTAAACAGATCTAACACTCCCATGTCATGTAAACAGATCTAACACTCCCGTGTCATGGAAACAGATCTAACACTCCCATGTCATGTAAACAGATCTAACACTCCCATGTCATGGAAACATATCTAACATTCCCATGTCATGTAAATGGATGGAAACAGATCTAACACTCCCATGTCATGTAAACGGATGGAAACAGATCTAACACTCCCATGTCATGTAAACAGATCTAACACTCCCGTGTCATGTAAACAGATCTAACACTCCCATGTCATGTAAACAGATCTAACACTCCCATGTCATGGAAACAGATCTAACATTCCCATGTCATGTAAACAGATCTAACACTCCCATGTCATGGAAACAGATCTAACACTCCCATGTCATGGAAACGGATGGAAACAGATCTAACACTCCCATGTCATGTAAACGGATGGAAACAGATCTAACACTCCCATGTCATGTAAACAGATGGAAACAGATCTAACACTCCCATGTCATGTAAACAGATGGAAACAGATCTAACACTCCCATGTCATGTAAACAGATGGAAACAGATATAACACTCCCATGTCATGTAAACAGATGGAAACAGATCTAACACTCCCATGTTATGTAAACGGATGGAAACAGATCTAACACTCCCATGTCATGGAAACAGATGGAAACAGATCTAACACTCCCATGTCATGTAAATGGATGGAAACAGATCTAACACTCCCATGTCATGTAAACGGATGGAAACAGATTTAACACTCCCGTGTCATGGAAACCCCCGGAAACCCGGAGGACAAACCAACCCCAAAATGTTTTTCATCCTACCACTGATTTCAATGGCTGGCACTTTTATAATAGGGCGAAATCGTGCCAGATTGCAGTTCCTAGGGCTTCCACTAGATGTCATCAGTCTTTAGAAAGAGTTTCAGGCTGGTTTTTGAAAAAAAAGTATGCTCCCTCTAATTCTCTCTCTCTTTCTCTCTCTCTCTCTCTCTCTTTCTCTCTCTCTCTCTCTCTTTCTCTCGGACCTGAGCCTTAGGACTACCTGGCATGATGACTCCTTGCTGTCCCCAGTCCACCTGGCCGTGCTGCTGCTCCAGTTTCAACTGTTCTGCCTGCGGCTATGGAACCCAGACCTGTTCACCGGACGTGCTACCTGTCCCAGACCTGCTGTTTTAAACTCTCTAGAGACCGCAGGAGCGGTAGAGATACTTTGAAAAAATCAGCTATGAAAAGCCAACTGACATTTACTCCTGAGGTGCTGACTTGTTGCACCCTCGACAACCACTGTGATTATTATTATCTGACCCTGCTGGTCATCTATGAACATTTGAACATCTTGGCCATGTTCTGTTATAATCTCCACCCGGCACAGCCAGAAGAGGACTGGCCACCACTCATAGCCTGGTTCCTCTCTAGGTTTCTTCCTAGGTTCTGGCCTTTCTAGGGAGTTTTTCCTAGCCACCGTGCTTCTACACCTGCATTGCTTGCTGTTTGGGGTTTTAGGCTGGGTTTCTGTACAGCACTTTGTGACATCGGCTGATGTAAAAAGGGCTTCAGAAATATTTTTGATTTGATGTGGATTTTAGTGAAATGATTGTATTTTTGTATTGTGAATTCTAGAAGTATTCAGTACAAATGGGATGAAGACTAATCACTAGTTACTTGAGATGAGTCACCTAGTTTACCAGATACAAACAAACAGAATGATCATCTGTCATTGAAAATCTTTCAGCATTACGATTTCCCAAACGAAACACACAACATCAATCTGCCTAATCACTTATCCTCCTACTTCAGAGATTTAGTCTGTCCCTTCTGTCACCCGTCAGACAGCCATAATCATTCTTCTGTAAATCTATTTAATGGTCTGATGTGTTCTGCTCTGCCTCGGCCCACAGGACCGGGACCATGACACAATGAGCAGTGATCCCATTGAGGAGAACAGTTTGTAATATAACACACTTCCTCCCTCTCCTCCATCTCTCCTTCCTCTCCTCCTTCTCTCCTTCCTCTCCTTCCTTTCCTCCTTCCTCTCCTCCTCTCCATCTCTCCTCCGTACGTCCTTCCTCTCCTCCATCCCTCCATTTCTCCTTCCTCTCCTTCCTTTCCTCCTTCCTCTCCTCCTTCTCTCCATCTCTCCTTCCTCTCCTCCATCCCTCCATCTCTCCTTCCTCTCCTTCCTTTCCTCCTTCCTCTCCTCCTTCTCTCCATCTCTCCTTCCTCTCCTCCATCCCTCCATCTCTCCTTCCTCTCCTCGTTCTCTCCTTCCTCTCCTTCCTTTCCTCCTTCTCTCCTTCCTCTCCTTCCTTTCCTCCTTCCTCTCCTCCTCTCCATCTCTCCTCCATCTCTCCTCCCTCTCCTCCATCCATCCATCTTTCCTTCCTCTCCTCGTTCTCTCCTTCCTCTCCTCCATCCCTCCATCTCTCCTTCCTCTCCTGCTTTCCTCCTTCCTCTCCTCCTCTCTATCTCTCCTTCCTCTCCTCCTTCTCTCCTTCCTCTCCTCCATCCCTCCATCTCTCCTTCCTCTCCTTCCTTTCCTCTTTCCTCTCCTCCATCCCTCCATCTCTCCTTCCTCTCCTCCTTCCTCTCCTTCCTCTCCTCCATCCCTCCATCTTTCCTTCCTCTCCTTCCTCTCCTCCTTCTCTCCATCTCTCCTCCTTCCTCTCCTTCCTCTCCTCCATCCCTTCCTCTCCTCCTTCCTCTCCTTCATCTTCTCCATCCCTCCATCTCTCCTTCCTCTCCTCCATCTCTCCTTCCTCTCCTCTGTCCGTCCTTCCTCTCCTCCACCTCTCCTTCATCTCTCCATCCTCTCCTCGGCCCCCAGGCCCCAGTCTCTAACAGATTGAAACACTAGACCACACACCTTCTCTCTCTAACTGGCTATGTGACATTTTGGGAGGAGAGGGAGCATTTGAGGAAGAAGGATTGAGGGTGGATAAAAAAGAGAGAGGAAAGAAGGAGAGGTGAGGATGAATTGCCCAGCCATCCTCTGTAACTGGCTTTGGGGAGTTTTGGGAGGTGGGAGTCAGATGAGGAGGGAGAGGAACGAGGAGAGATTGAGGGAGGAGAGGTGGAGGGAGGAGAGGTGGAAGGAGGAGAGGAAAGAGGAGAGACGGAGGGAGGAGAGGAACAAGGAGGGAGGAGAGGTGTGAGAGGAATGAGGAGAGATGGAGGGAGGAGAGGTGGAGGGAGGAGAGGAATGAGGAGAGATGATGGAGGAGAGGAATGAGGAGAGATGGAGGGAGGAGAGGAACAAGGAGGGAGGAGAGGTGTGAGAGGAATGAGGAGAGATGGAGGGAGGAGAGGTGGAGGGAGGAGAGGAACGAGGAGAGATTGAAAGAGGAGAGGAATGAGGAGAGATGGAGGGAGGAGAGGAACAAGGAGAGACGTAGGGAGGAGAGGAACGAGGAGGGAGGAGAGGTGTGAGTGGAGCAGACAGGAGAAGGAGTGGGAGGAGAGACAAGAGGATGTGTGCGACGGATCGGGAGGGAAGGAGAGGTGCCAGTGATTGCTCTGAGGACAGATCTACCCTGGGGGCAATGTCCCCCTCTGCTAATATTGATGTAGAGTGAGGAGGATAAGCTTGGCTGACTTCTTATATCTAATTGTACCTGGGAGCTGAAACCCCAGGGCTGGTTTTGCCTTAGGTGAGCTTTCCAGAAACACGAGACTGACTATGTGCTGGGAATCCGAAAGGCAATGGAGGGCTGGAGAAAGTAACCTGATATTCTGTCTCATAATAAGTACTCTGTGTCCCAAAAAGTCTGACTAGGGCCCTCAAGGGCAGCTCTGTCTAGGGCCTTTAGGTGCAGCTCTGTCTAGGGCCCTTAGGGGCAGCTCTGTCTAGGGCCCTTAGGGGCAGCTCTGTCTAGGGCCCTTAGGTGCAGCTCTGACTAGGGCCCTCAAGGGCAGCTCAGTCTAGGGCCCTCAAGGGCAGCTCTGTCTAGGGCCCTCAAGGGCAGCTCTGTCTAGGGCCCTTAGGTGCAGCTCTGTCTAGGGCCCTTAGGTGCAGCTCTGTCTAGGGCCCTTAGGGGCAGCTTTGTCTAGGGCCCTCAAGGGCAGCTCTGTCTAGGGCCCTTAGGTGCAGCTCTGACTAGGGCCCTTAGGTGCAGCTCTGACTAGGGCCCTTAAAGGCAGCTCTGACTAGGGCCCTTAGGTGCAGCTCTGACTAGGGCCCTCAAGGGCAGCTCTGTCTAGGGCCCTTAGGTGCAGCTCTGTCTAGGGCCCTTAGGTGCAGCTCTGTCTAGGGCCCTTAGGTGCAGCTCTGACTAGGGCCCTCAAGGGCAGCTCTGTCTAGGGCCCTTAGGTGCAGCTCTGACTAGGGCCCTTAGGTGCAGCTCTGTCTAGGGCCCTTAGGTGCAGCTCTGTCTAGGGCCCTTAGGTGCAGCTCTGACTAGGGCCCTTAGGTGCAGCTCTGTCTAGGGCCCTTAGGTGCAGCTCTGACTAGGGCCCTTAGGTGCAGCTCTGACTAGGGCCCTTAGGTGCAGCTCTGTCTAGGGCCCTTAGGGGCAGCTCTGTCTAGGGCCCTTAGGTGCAGCTCTGTCTAGGGCCCTTAGGGGCAGCTCTGACTAGGGCCCTTAGGTGCAGCTCTGTCTAGGGCCCTTAGGTGCAGCTCTGACTAGGGCCCTTAGGGGCAGCTCTGACTAGGGCCCTTAGGGGCAGCTCTGTCTAGGGCCCTCAAGGGCAGCTCTGTCTAGGGCCCTTAGGGGCAGCTCTGTCTAGGGCCCTTAGGTGCAGCTCTGTCTAGGGCCCTCAAGGGCATGTCTGTCTAGGGCCCTTAGGGGCAGCTCTGTCTAGGGCCCTTAGGTGCAGCTCTGTCTAGGGCCCTTAGGTGCAGCTCTGTCTAGGGCCCTTAGGTGCAGCTCTGTCTAGGGCCCTTAGGTGCAGCTCTGTCTAGGGCCCTTAGGTGCAGCTCTGACTAGGGCCCTTAGGTGCAGCTCTGTCTAGGGCCCTTAGGTGCAGCTCTGACTAGGGCCCTTAGGTGCAGCTCTGTCTAGGGCCCTTAGGTGCAGCTCTGTCTAGGGCCCTTAGGTGCAGCTCTGACTAGGGCCCTTAGGTGCAGCTCTGTCTAGGGCCCTTAGATGCAGCTCTGAATCTGAAAGACAACGGAGGAGTGGAGAGAGAAACCTGAACATCTATTTAATGCTGATCTTTAATGTCTAATCTGTCTGCTCCATCACCATGCTTCTGTTGTTGTGGTGAGGACCAGGAGTGTTGCTGTCATCCTCCAACCATCATCACCATGCTTCTGTTGTTGTGGTGAGGACCAGGAGTGTTGCTGTCATCCTCCAACCATCATCACCATGCTTCTGTTGTTGTGGTGAGGACCAGGAGTGTTGCTGTCATCCTCCAACCATCATCACCATGCTCCTGTTGTTGTGGTGAGGACCAGGAGTGTTGCTGTCATCCTCCAACCATCATCACCATGCTCCTGTTGTTGTGGTGAGGACCAGGAGTGTTGCTGTCATCCTCCAACCATCATCACCATGCTCCTGTTGTTGTGGTGAGGACCAGGAGTGTTGCTGTCATCCTCCAACCATCATCACCATGCTCCTGTTGTTGTGGTGAGGACCAGGAGTGTTGCTGTCATCCTCCAACCATCATCACCATGCTCCTGTTGTTGTGGTGAGGACCAGGAGTGTTGCTGTCGTCCTCCAACCATCATCACCATGCTCCTGTTGTTGTGGTGAGGACCAGGAGTGTTGCTGTCATCCTCCAACCATCATCACCATGCTCCTGTTGTTGTGGTGAGGACCAGGAGTGTTGCTGTCATCCTCCAACCATCATCACCGTGCTCCTGTTGTTGTGGTGAGGACCAGGAGTGTTGCTGTCATCCTCCAACCATCATCACCGTGCTCCTGTTGTTGTGGTGAGGACCAGGAGTGTTGCTGTCATCCTCCAACCATCATCACCGTGCTCCTGTTGTTGTGGTGAGGACCAGGAGTGTTGCTGTCATCCTCCAACCATCATCACCATGCTCCTGTTGTTGTGGTGAGGACCAGGAGTGTTCCTGTCATCCTCCAACCATCATCACCATGCTCCTGTTGTTGTGGTGAGGACCAGGAGTGTTGCTGTCATCCTCCAACCATCATCACCATGCTCCTGTTGTTGTGGTGAGGACCAGGAGTGTTGCTGTCATCCTCCAACCATCATCACCATGCTCCTGTTGTTGTGGTGAGGACCAGGAGTGTTGCTGTCATCCTCCAACCATCATCACCATGCTCCTGTTGTTGTGGTGAGGACCAGGAGTGTTGCTGTCATCCTCCAACCATCATCACCATGCTCCTGTTGTTGTGGTGAGGACCAGGAGTGTTGCTGTCATCCTCCAACCATCATCACCATGCTCCTGTTGTTGTGGTGAGGACCAGGAGTGTTGCTGTCATCCTCCAACCATCATCACCGTGCTCCTGTTGTTGTGGTGAGGACCAGGAGTGTTGCTGTCATCCTCCAACCATCATCACCGTGCTCCTGTTGTTGTGGTGAGGACCAGGAGTGTTGCTGTCATCCTCCAACCATCATCACCATGCTCCTGTTGTTGTGGTGAGGACCAGGAGTGTTGCTGTCATCCTCCAACCATCATCACCATGCTCCTGTTGTTGTGGTGAGGACCAGGAGTGTTGCTGTCATCCTCCAACCATCATCACCATGCTCCTGTTGTTGTGGTGAGGACCAGGAGTGTTGCTGTCATCCTCCAACCATCATCACCGTGCTCCTGTTGTTGTGGTGAGGACCAGGAGTGTTGCTGTCATCCTCCAACCATCATCACCGTGCTCCTGTTGTTGTGGTGAGGACCAGGAGTGTTGCTGTCATCCTCCAACCTTCATCACCGTGCTCCTGTTGTTGTGGTGAGGACCAGGAGTGTTGCTGTCATCCTCCAACCATCATCACCATGCTCCTGTTGTTGTGGTGAGGACCAGGAGTGTTCCTGTCATCCTCCAACCATCATCACCATGCTCCTGTTGTTGTGGTGAGGACCAGGAGTGTTGCTGTCATCCTCCAACCATCATCACCATGCTCCTGTTGTTGTGGTGAGGACCAGGAGTGTTGCTGTCATCCTCCAACCATCATCACCATGCTCCTGTTGTTGTGGTGAGGACCAGGAGTGTTGCTGTCCTCCTCCAACCATCATCACCGTGCTCCTGTTGTTGTGGTGAGGACCAGGAGTGTTGCTGTCATCCTCCAACCATCATCACCATGCTCCTGTTGTTGTGGTGAGGACCAGGAGTGTTACTGTCATCCTCCAACCATCATCACCATGCTCCTGTTGTTGTGGTGAGGACCTGGAGTGTTGCTGTCATCCTCCAACCATCATCACCGTGCTCCTGTTGTTGTGGTGAGGACCAGGAGTGTTGCTGTCATCCTCCAACCATCATCACCATGCTCCTGTTGTTGTGGTGAGGACCAGGGGTGTTGCTGTCATCCTCCAACCATCATCACCATGCTCCTGTTGTTGTGGTGAGGACCAGGAGTGTTGCTGTCATCCTCCAACCATCATCACCATGCTCCTGTTGTTGTGGTGAGGACCAGGAGTGTTGCTGTCATCCTCCAACCATCATCACCATGCTCCTGTTGTTGTGGTGAGGACCAGGAGTGTTGCTGTCATCCTCCAACCATCATCACCATGCTCCTGTTGTTGTGGTGAGGACCAGGAGTGTTGCTGTCATCCTCCAACCATCATCACCATGCTCCTGTTGTTGTGGTGAGGACCAGGAGTGTTGCTGTCATCCTCCAACCATCATCACCGTGCTCCTGTTGTTGTGGTGAGGACCAGGAGTGTTGCTGTCATCCTCCAACCATCATCACCATGCTCCTGTTGTTGTGGTGAGGACCAGGAGTGTTGCTGTCATCCTCCAACCATCATCACCGTGCTCCTGTTGTTGTGGTGAGGACCAGGAGTGTTGCTGTCATCCTCCAACCATCATCACCGTGCTCCTGTTGTTGTGGTGAGGACCAGGAGTGTGGCTGTCATCCTCCAACCATCATCACCGTGCTCCTGTTGTTGTGGTGAGGACCAGGAGTGTTGCTGTCATCCTCCAACCATCATCACCGTGCTCCTGTTGTTGTGGTGAGGACCAGGAGTGTTGCTGTCATCCTCCAACCATCATCACCTTGCTCCTGTTGTTGTGGTGAGGACCAGGAGTGTTGCTGTCATCCTCCAACCATCATCACCATGCTCCTGTTGTTGTGGTGAGGACCAGGAGTGTTGCTGTCATCCTCCAACCATCATCACCGTGCTCCTGTTGTTGTGGTGAGGACCAGGAGTGTTGCTGTCATCCTCCAACCATCATCACCATGCTCCTGTTGTTGTGGTGAGGACCAGGAGTGTTGCTGTCATCCTCCAACCATCATCACCATGCTCCTGTTGTTGTGGTGAGGACCAGGAGTGTTGCTGTCATCCTCCAACCATCATCACCATGCTCCTGTTGTTGTGGTGAGGACCAGGAGTGTTGCTGTCATCCTCCAACCATCATCACCATGCTCCTGTTGTTGTGGTGAGGACCAGGAGTGTTGCTGTCATCCTCCAACCATCATCACCATGCTCCTGTTGTTGTGGTGAGGACCAGGAGTGTTGCTGTCATCCTCCAACCATCATCACCGTGCTCCTGTTGTTGTGGTGAGGACCAGGAGTGTTGCTGTCATCCTCCAACCATCATCACCGTGCTCCTGTTGTTGTGGTGAGGACCAGGAGTGTTGCTGTCATCCTCCAACCATCATCACCATGCTCCTGTTGTTGTGGTGAGGACCAGGAGTGTTGCTGTCATCCTCCAACCATCATCACCGTGCTCCTGTTGTTGTGGTGAGGACCAGGAGTGTTGCTGTCATCCTCCAACCATCATCACCATGCTCCTGTTGTTGTGGTGAGGACCAGGAGTGTTGCTGTCATCCTCCAACCATCATCACCATGCTCCTGTTGTTGTGGTGAGGACCAGGAGTGTTGCTGTCATCCTCCAACCATCATCACCATGCTCCTGTTGTTGTGGTGAGGACCAGGAGTGTTGCTGTCATCCTCCAACCATCATCACCGTGCTCCTGTTGTTGTGGTGAGGACCAGGAGTGTTGCTGTCATCCTCCAACCATCATCACCGTGCTCCTGTTGTTGTGGTGAGGACCAGGAGTGTTGCTGTCATCCTCCAACCTTCATCACCGTGCTCCTGTTGTTGTGGTGAGGACCAGGAGTGTTGCTGTCATCCTCCAACCATCATCACCATGCTCCTGTTGTTGTGGTGAGGACCAGGAGTGTTCCTGTCATCCTCCAACCATCATCACCATGCTCCTGTTGTTGTGGTGAGGACCAGGAGTGTTGCTGTCATCCTCCAACCATCATCACCATGCTCCTGTTGTTGTGGTGAGGACCAGGAGTGTTGCTGTCATCCTCCAACCATCATCACCATGCTCCTGTTGTTGTGGTGAGGACCAGGAGTGTTGCTGTCCTCCTCCAACCATCATCACCATGCTCCTGTTGTTGTGGTGAGGACCAGGAGTGTTGCTGTCATCCTCCAACCATCATCACCATGCTCCTGTTGTTGTGGTGAGGACCAGGAGTGTTACTGTCATCCTCCAACCATCATCACCATGCTCCTGTTGTTGTGGTGAGGACCTGGAGTGTTGCTGTCATCCTCCAACCATCATCACCGTGCTCCTGTTGTTGTGGTGAGGACCAGGAGTGTTGCTGTCATCCTCCAACCATCATCACCGTGCTCCTGTTGTTGTGGTGAGGACCAGGAGTGTTGCTGTCATCCTCCAACCATCATCACCGTGCTCCTGTTGTTGTGGTGAGGACCAGGAGTGTTGCTGTCATCCTCCAACCATCATCACCGTGCTCCTGTTGTTGTGGTGAGGACCAGGAGTGTTGCTGTCATCCTCCAACCATCATCACCGTGCTCCTGTTGTTGTGGTGAGGACCAGGAGTGTTGCTGTCATCCTCCAACCATCATCACCTTGCTCCTGTTGTTGTGGTGAGGACCAGGAGTGTTGCTGTCATCCTCCAACCATCATCACCTTGCTCCTGTTGTTGTGGTGAGGACCAGGAGTGTTGCTGTCATCCTCCAACCATCATCACCATGCTCCTGTTGTTGTGGTGAGGACCAGGAGTGTTGCTGTCATCCTCCAACCATCATCACCGTGCTCCTGTTGTTGTGGTGAGGACCAGGAGTGTTGCTGTCATCCTCCAACCATCATCACCATGCTCCTGTTGTTGTGGTGAGGACCAGGAGTGTTGCTGTCATCCTCCAACCATCATCACCATGCTCCTGTTGTTGTGGTGAGGACCAGGAGTGTTGCTGTCATCCTCCAACCATCATCACCATGCTCCTGTTGTTGTGGTGAGGACCAGGAGTGTTGCTGTCATCCTCCAACCATCATCACCATGCTCCTGTTGTTGTGGTGAGGACCAGGAGTGTTGCTGTCATCCTCCAACCATCATCACCATGCTCCTGTTGTTGTGGTGAGGACCAGGAGTGTTGCTGTCATCCTCCAACCATCATCACCGTGCTCCTGTTGTTGTGGTGAGGACCAGGAGTGTTGCTGTCATCCTCCAACCATCATCACCGTGCTCCTGTTGTTGTGGTGAGGACCAGGAGTGTTGCTGTCATCCTCCAACCATCATCACCGTGCTCCTGTTGTTGTGGTGAGGACCAGGAGTGTTGCTGTCATCCTCCAACCATCATCACCATGCTCCTGTTGTTGTGGTGAGGACCAGGAGTGTTGCTGTCATCCTCCAACCATCATCACCATGCTCCTGTTGTTGTGGTGAGGACCAGGAGTGTTGCTGTCATCCTCCAACCATCATCACCATGCTCCTGTTGTTGTGGTGAGGACCAGGAGTGTTGCTGTCATCCTCCAACCATCATCACCGTGCTCCTGTTGTTGTGGTGAGGACCAGGAGTGTTGCTGTCATCCTCCAACCATCATCACCGTGCTCCTGTTGTTGTGGTGAGGACCAGGAGTGTTGCTGTCATCCTCCAACCTTCATCACCGTGCTCCTGTTGTTGTGGTGAGGACCAGGAGTGTTGCTGTCATCCTCCAACCATCATCACCATGCTCCTGTTGTTGTGGTGAGGACCAGGAGTGTTCCTGTCATCCTCCAACCATCATCACCATGCTCCTGTTGTTGTGGTAAGGACCAGGAGTGTTGCTGTCATCCTCCAACCATCATCACCATGCTCCTGTTGTTGTGGTGAGGACCAGGAGTGTTGCTGTCATCCTCCAACCATCATCACCATGCTCCTGTTGTTGTGGTGAGGACCAGGAGTGTTGCTGTCATCCTCCAACCATCATCACCATGCTCCTGTTGTTGTGGTGAGGACCAGGAGTGTTGCTGTCATCCTCCAACCATCATCACCATGCTCCTGTTGTTGTGTTGAGGACCAGGAGTGTTGCTGTCATCCTCCAACCATCATCACCATGCTCCTGTTGTTGTGGTGAGGACCAGGAGTGTTGCTGTCATCCTCCAACCATCATCACCATGCTCCTGTTGTTGTGGTGAGGACCAGGAGTGTTGCTGTCATCCTCCAACCATCATCACCGTGCTCCTGTTGTTGTGGTGAGGACCAGGAGTGTTGCTGTCATCCTCCAACCATCATCACCGTGCTCCTGTTGTTGTGGTGAGGACCAGGAGTGTTGCTGTCATCCTCCAACCATCATCACCGTGCTCCTGTTGTTGTGGTGAGGACCAGGAGTGTTGCTGTCATCCTCCAACCATCATCACCGTGCTCCTGTTGTTGTGGTGAGGACCAGGAGTGTTGCTGTCATCCTCCAACCATCATCACCTTGCTCCTGTTGTTGTGGTGAGGACCAGGAGTGTTGCTGTCATCCTCCAACCATCATCACCATGCTCCTGTTGTTGTGGTGAGGACCAGGAGTGTTGCTGTCATCCTCCAACCATCATCACCGTGCTCCTGTTGTTGTGGTGAGGACCAGGAGTGTTGCTGTCATCCTCCAACCATCATCACCGTGCTCCTGTTGTTGTGTTGTGGTGAGGACCAGGAGTGTTACTGTCATCCTCCAACCTTTGATCTGTCATCTGAATAACAACATCTTCAACCACCATGTTTACGGCTGTTAGACAGACCTCCTGCCACGGTATCTATCGTTGTACACAGCCAGCCAGCTACTAATGACCTCAATACAAACCAGAACAAGCAGATAGTGTGTATAGTAGTGTAGTGGAGTAATTAAATTAAATGGATGCAGATTTCATATTCACTATGCAATAGAAAAGCCTTGAAGTTCAACGGTTGGTTTTGGACAATGCTATCTAATGCTATAATACCATCTAACAACATAACCCATTATGATGTTGCTAATTGGTAGTTGTGTGATCGTTGTGTGGCTGTAACAGCATCGCTCTTCACCCCCCCCCCCCCTCCCCCACCCACAGCTCATTATTTAGTAACTCATCTAGAAATACAATATATTAGGGTTATTATTATTCATATCCTGTTCACGTTAACGAGATGGAAGAGACTCACTAGTAGACAAAAAAGGGGTCCTCTTTCCTATGTAGTGCCCTACTTTAGACCAGGGCCAAAAGGGGTCCAATTTCCTATGTAGTGCACTACTTTAGACCAGGGCCAAAAGGGGTCCTCTTTCCTATGTAGTGCACTAATTTAGACCAGGACCAAAAGGGGTCCTATTTCATATGTAGTGCCCTACTTTAGACCAGGGCCAAAAGGGGTCCAATTTCCTATGTAGTGCACTACTTTAGACCAGGGCCAAAAGGGGTCCTCTTTCCTATGTAGTGCACTAATTTAGACCAGGACCAAAAGGGGTCCTATTTCATATGTAGTGCCCTACTTTAGACCAGGGCCAAAAGGGGTCCTATTTCCTATGTAGTGCCCTACTTTAGACCAGGACCAAAAGGGAGTTTGAGGGCCCTGGTCTAAAGTAGTGCACTATATAGGGAATAGGGTTCTATAGGGCTCTGGTCTAAAGTAGTGTACTATATAGGGAATAGGGTTCCATTTAGTTCGCAGACAAACACAAACAACACATTGGTGTGGATGTTCCACAGATCTCCTGTCTGTCCATACTGTTCATTATCTCTTAACTCCTGTCTGTCCATACTGTTCATTATCTCTTAACTCCTGTCTGTCCATACTGTTCATTATCTCTTAACTCCTGTCTGTCCATACCATTCATTATCTCTTAACTCCTGTCTGTCCATACCATTCATTATCTCTTAACTCCTGTCTGTCCATACCATTCATTATCTCTTAACTCCTGTCTGTCCATACCATTCATTATCTCTTAACTCCTGTCTGTCCATTACATTCATTATCTCTTAACTCCTGTCTGTCCATACCATTCATTATCTCTTAACTCCTGTCTGTCCATACCATTCATTATCTCTTAACTCCTGTCTGTCCATTACATTCATTATCTCTTAACTCCTGTCTGTCCATACCGTTCATTATCTCTCAGCTCCTGTCTGTCCATACCATTCATTATCTCTTAATAACTCCTGTCTGTCCATACCGTTCATTATCTCTCAGCTCCTGTCTGTCCATACCATTCATTATCTCTTAATAACTCCTGTCTGTCCATACCGTTCATTATCTCTCAGCTCCTGTCTGTCCATACCATTCATTATCTCTTAATAACTCCTGTCTGTCCATACCATTCATTATCGCTTAGGTCCTGTCTGTCCATACCATTCATTATCTCTTAACTCCTGTCTGTCCATACCGTTCATTATCTCTTAATAACTCCTGTCTGTCCATACCATTCATTATCTCTTAACTCCTGTCTGTCCATACCGTTCATTATCTCTTAACTCCTGTCTGTCCATACCATTCATTATCTCTTAGTTCCTGTCTGTCCATACCATTCATTATCTCTTAACTCCTGTCTGTCCATTACATTCATTATCTCTTAATAACTCATGTCTGTTCATACCATTCATTATCTCTTAACTCCTGTCTGTCCATTACATTCATTATCTCTTAATATCTCCTGTCTGTCCATACCGTTCATTATCTATTAACTCCTGTCTGTCCATACCATTCATTATCTCTTAGTTCCTGTCTGTCCATACCATTCATTATCTATTAATATCTCCTGTCTGTCCATACCGTTCATTATCTATTAACTCCTGTCTGTCCATACCATTCATTATCTATTAATAACTCCTGTCTGTTCATACCGTTCATTATCTATTAACTCCTGTCTGTCCATACCGTTCATTATCTATTAATAACTCCTGTCTGTCCATACCGTTCATTATCTATTAACTCCTGTCTGTCCATACCGTTCATTATCTATTAACTCCTGTCTGTCCATACCGTTCATTATCTATTAATAACTCCTGTCTGTTCATACCGTTCATTATCTATTAACTCCTGTCTGTCCATACCGTTCATTATCTATTAATAACTCCTGTCTGTCCATACCGTTCATTATCTATTAACTCCTGTCTGTCCATACCGTTCATTATCTATTAACTCCTGTCTGTCCATACCGTTCATTATCTATTAATAACTCCTGTCTGTTCATACCGTTCATTATCTATTAACTCCTGTCTGTCCATACCGTTCATTATCTATTAACTCCTGTCTGTCCATACCGTTCATTATCTATTAACTCCTGTCTGTTCATACCGTTCATTATCTATTAATATCTCCTGTCTGTCCATACCATTCATTATCTATTAACTCCTGTCTGTTCATACCGTTCATTATCTATTAATAACTCCTGTCTGTCCATTACATTCATTATCTATTAATAACTCCTGTCTGTCCATACCATTCATTATCTATTAACTCCTGTCTGTCCATACCGTTCATTATCTATTAATAACTCCTGTCTGTCCATACCATTCATTATCTATTAACTCCTGTCTGTTCATACCGTTCATTATCTATTAATATCTCCTGTCTGTCCATACCATTCATTATCTATTAACTCCTGTCTGTTCATACCGTTCATTATCTATTAATAACTCCTGTCTGTCCATTACATTCATTATCTATTAATAACTCCTGTCTGTCCATACCGTTCATTATCTATTAACTCCTGTCTGTCCATACCATTCATTATCTATTAATAACTCCTGTCTGTCCATACCGTTCATTATCTATTAATAACTCCTGTCTGTCCATACCGTTCATTATCTATTAATAACTCCTGTCTGTCCATACCATTCATTATCTATTAACTCCTGTCTGTTCATACCGTTCATTATCTATTAATAACTCCTGTCTGTTCATACCATTCATTATCTATTAACTCCTGTCTGTTCATACCGTTCATTATCTATTAATATCTCCTGTCTGTCCATACCATTCATTATCTATTAACTCCTGTCTGTTCATACCGTTCATTATCTATTAATAACTCCTGTCTGTCCATTACATTCATTATCTCTTAACTCCTGTCTGTTCATACCGTTCATTATCTATTAATATCTCCTGTCTGTCCATACCATTCATTATCTCTTAACTCCTGTCTGTTCATACCGTTCATTATCTCTTAACTCCTGTCTGTCCATACCATTCATTATCTCTTAGCTCCTGTCTGTCCATACCGTTCATTATCTCTTAACTCCTGTCTGTTCATACCGTTCATTATCGCTTAACTCCTGTCTGTTCATACCGTTCATTATCTCTTAACTCCTGTCTGTTCATACCGTTCATTATCTATTAATATCTCCTGTCTGTCCATACCATTCATTATCTCTTAACTCCTGTCTGTTCATACCGTTCATTATCTCTTAACTCCTGTCTGTCCATACCATTCATTATCTCTTAACTCCTGTCTGTCCATTACATTCATTATCTCTTAACTCCTGTCTGTCCATTACATTCATTATCTCTTAACTCCTGTCTGTCCATTACATTCAATATCTCTTAACTCCTGTCTGTCCATACCATTCATTATCTCTTAACTCCTGTCTGTCCATTACATTCATTATCTCTTAACTCCTGTCTGTCCATTACATTCATTATCTCTTAACTCCTGTCTGTCCATACCGTTCATTATCTATTAATAACTCCTGTCTGTCCATACCGTTCATTATCTATTAATAACTCCTGTCTGTCCATACCGTTCATTATCTATTAATAACTCCTGTCTGTCCATACCGTTCATTATCTATTAATAACTCCTGTCTGTCCATACCATTCATTATCTATTAACTCCTGTCTGTTCATACCGTTCATTATCTATTAATAACTCCTGTCTGTTCATACCATTCATTATCTATTAACTCCTGTCTGTTCATACCGTTCATTATCTATTAATATCTCCTGTCTGTCCATACCATTCATTATCTATTAACTCCTGTCTGTTCATACCGTTCATTATCTATTAATAACTCCTGTCTGTCCATTACATTCATTATCTATTAATAACTCCTGTCTGTCCATACCGTTCATTATCTATTAACTCCTGTCTGTCCATACCATTCATTATCTATTAATAACTCCTGTCTGTCCATACCGTTCATTATCTCTTAACTCCTGTCTGTCCATACCATTCATTATCTCTTATCTCCTGTCTGTCCATACCATTCATTATCTCTTAATAACTCCTGTCTGTCCATTACATTCATTATCTCTTAACTCCTGTCTGTCCATACCATTCATTATCTCTTAATAACTCCTGTCTGTCCATACCATTCATTATCTCTTAATAACTCCTGTCTGTCCATACCATTCATTATCTCTTAATAACTCCTGTCTGTCCATACCATTCATTATCTCTTAATAACTCCTGTCTGTTCATACCATTCATTATCTCTTAGTTCCTGTCTGTCCATACCATTCATTATCTCTTAACTCCTGTCTGTCCATACCATTCATTATCTCTTAACTCCTGTCTGTCCATACCATTCATTATCTCTTAACTCCTGTCTGTCCATTACATTCATTATCTCTTAGCTCCTGTCTGTCCATACCATTCATTATCTCTTAGTTCCTGTCTGTCCATACCATTCATTATCTCTTAACTCCTGTCTGTCCATTACATTCATTATCTCTTAATAACTCCTGTCTGTCCATACCATTCATTATCTCTTAGCTCCTGTCTGTCCATACCGTTCATTATCTCTTAACTCCTGTCTGTCCATACCATTCATTATCTCTTAGTTCCTGTCTGTCCATACCATTCATTATCTCTTAACTCCTGTCTGTCCATTACATTCATTATCTCTTAATAACTCCTGTCTGTCCATACCATTCATTATCTATTAATAACTCCTGTCTGTCCATACCGTTCATTATCTCTTAACTCCTGTCTGTCCATACCATTCATTATCTCTTATCTCCTGTCTGTCCATACCATTCATTATCTCTTAATAACTCCTGTCTGTCCATTACATTCATTATCTCTTAACTCCTGTCTGTCCATACCATTCATTATCTCTTAATAACTCCTGTCTGTCCATACCATTCATTATCTCTTAATAACTCCTGTCTGTCCATACCATTCATTATCTCTTAATAACTCCTGTCTGTCCATACCATTCATTATCTCTTAATAACTCCTGTCTGTTCATACCATTCATTATCTCTTAGTTCCTGTCTGTCCATACCATTCATTATCTCTTAACTCCTGTCTGTCCATACCATTCATTATCTCTTAACTCCTGTCTGTCCATACCATTCATTATCTCTTAACTCCTGTCTGTCCATTACATTCATTATCTCTTAGCTCCTGTCTGTCCATACCATTCATTATCTCTTAGTTCCTGTCTGTCCATACCATTCATTATCTCTTAACTCCTGTCTGTCCATTACATTCATTATCTCTTAATAACTCCTGTCTGTCCATACCATTCATTATCTCTTAGCTCCTGTCTGTCCATACCGTTCATTATCTCTTAACTCCTGTCTGTCCATACCATTCATTATCTCTTAGTTCCTGTCTGTCCATACCATTCATTATCTCTTAACTCCTGTCTGTCCATTACATTCATTATCTCTTAATAACTCCTGTCTGTTCATACCATTCATTATCTCTTAACTCATGTCTGTCCATTACATTCATTATCTCTTAATATCTCCTGTCTGTCCATACCGTTCATTATCTATTAACTCCTGTCTGTCCATACCATTCATTATCTCTTAGTTCCTGTCTGTCCATACCATTCATTATCTATTAATATCTCCTGTCTGTCCATACCGTTCATTATCTATTAACTCCTGTCTGTCCATACCATTCATTATCTCTTAGCTCCTGTCTGTCCATACCGTTCATTATCTATTAACTCCTGTCTGTCCATACCATTCATTATCTCTTAGTTCCTGTCTGTCCATACCATTCATTATCTCTTAACTCCTGTCTGTCCATTACATTCATTATCTCTTAATAACTCCTGTCTGTTCATACCATTCATTATCTCTTAACTCCTGTCTGTCCATTACATTCATTATCTCTTAATATCTCCTGTCTGTCCATACCGTTCATTATCTATTAACTCCTGTCTGTCCATACCATTCATTATCTCTTAGTTCCTGTCTGTCCATACCATTCATTATCTATTAATATCTCCTGTCTGTCCATACCGTTCATTATCTATTAACTCCTGTCTGTCCATACCATTCATTATCTATTAATAACTCCTGTCTGTTCATACCGTTCATTATCTATTAACTCCTGTCTGTCCATACCGTTCATTATCTATTAATAACTCCTGTCTGTCCATACCGTTCATTATCTATTAACTCCTGTCTGTCCATACCGTTCATTATCTATTAACTCCTGTCTGTCCATACCGTTCATTATCTATTAATAACTCCTGTCTGTTCATACCGTTCATTATCTATTAACTCCTGTCTGTCCATACCGTTCATTATCTATTAATAACTCCTGTCTGTCCATACCGTTCATTATCTATTAACTCCTGTCTGTCCATACCGTTCATTATCTATTAACTCCTGTCTGTCCATACCGTTCATTATCTATTAATAACTCCTGTCTGTTCATACCGTTCATTATCTATTAACTCCTGTCTGTCCATACCGTTCATTATCTATTAACTCCTGTCTGTCCATACCGTTCATTATCTATTAACTCCTGTCTGTTCATACCGTTCATTATCTATTAATATCTCCTGTCTGTCCATACCATTCATTATCTATTAACTCCTGTCTGTTCATACCGTTCATTATCTATTAATAACTCCTGTCTGTCCATTACATTCATTATCTATTAATAACTCCTGTCTGTCCATACCATTCATTATCTATTAACTCCTGTCTGTCCATACCGTTCATTATCTATTAATAACTCCTGTCTGTCCATACCATTCATTATCTATTAACTCCTGTCTGTTCATACCGTTCATTATCTATTAATATCTCCTGTCTGTCCATACCATTCATTATCTATTAACTCCTGTCTGTTCATACCGTTCATTATCTATTAATAACTCCTGTCTGTCCATTACATTCATTATCTATTAATAACTCCTGTCTGTCCATACCGTTCATTATCTATTAACTCCTGTCTGTCCATACCATTCATTATCTATTAATAACTCCTGTCTGTCCATACCGTTCATTATCTATTAATAACTCCTGTCTGTCCATACCGTTCATTATCTATTAATAACTCCTGTCTGTCCATACCATTCATTATCTATTAACTCCTGTCTGTTCATACCGTTCATTATCTATTAATAACTCCTGTCTGTTCATACCATTCATTATCTATTAACTCCTGTCTGTTCATACCGTTCATTATCTATTAATATCTCCTGTCTGTCCATGCCATTCATTATCTATTAACTCCTGTCTGTTCATACCGTTCATTATCTATTAATAACTCCTGTCTGTCCATTACATTCATTATCTCTTAACTCCTGTCTGTTCATACCGTTCATTATCTATTAATATCTCCTGTCTGTCCATACCATTCATTATCTCTTAACTCCTGTCTGTTCATACCGTTCATTATCTCTTAACTCCTGTCTGTCCATACCATTCATTATCTCTTAGCTCCTGTCTGTCCATACCGTTCATTATCTCTTAACTCCTGTCTGTTCATACCGTTCATTATCGCTTAACTCCTGTCTGTTCATACCGTTCATTATCTCTTAACTCCTGTCTGTTCATACCGTTCATTATCTATTAATATCTCCTGTCTGTCCATACCATTCATTATCTCTTAACTCCTGTCTGTTCATACCGTTCATTATCTCTTAACTCCTGTCTGTCCATACCATTCATTATCTCTTAACTCCTGTCTGTCCATTACATTCATTATCTCTTAACTCCTGTCTGTCCATTACATTCATTATCTCTTAACTCCTGTCTGTCCATTACATTCATTATCTCTTAACTCCTGTCTGTCCATACCATTCATTATCTCTTAACTCCTGTCTGTCCATTACATTCATTATCTCTTAACTCCTGTCTGTCCATTACATTCATTATCTCTTAACTCCTGTCTGTCCATACCGTTCATTATCTATTAATAACTCCTGTCTGTCCATACCGTTCATTATCTATTAATAACTCCTGTCTGTCCATACCGTTCATTATCTATTAATAACTCCTGTCTGTCCATACCGTTCATTATCTATTAATAACTCCTGTCTGTCCATACCATTCATTATCTATTAACTCCTGTCTGTTCATACCGTTCATTATCTATTAATAACTCCTGTCTGTTCATACCATTCATTATCTATTAACTCCTGTCTGTTCATACCGTTCATTATCTATTAATATCTCCTGTCTGTCCATACCATTCATTATCTATTAACTCCTGTCTGTTCATACCGTTCATTATCTATTAATAACTCCTGTCTGTCCATTACATTCATTATCTATTAATAACTCCTGTCTGTCCATACCGTTCATTATCTATTAACTCCTGTCTGTCCATACCATTCATTATCTATTAATAACTCCTGTCTGTCCATACCGTTCATTATCTATTAACTCCTGTCTGTCCATACCGTTCATTATCTATTAACTCCTGTCTGTTCATACCGTTCATTATCTATTAATATCTCCTGTCTGTCCATACCATTCATTATCTATTAACTCCTGTCTGTTCATACCGTTCATTATCTATTAATAACTCCTGTCTGTCCATTACATTCATTATCTATTAATAACTCCTGTCTGTCCATACCATTCATTATCTATTAACTCCTGTCTGTCCATACCGTTCATTATCTATTAATAACTCCTGTCTGTCCATACCATTCATTATCTATTAACTCCTGTCTGTTCATACCGTTCATTATCTATTAATATCTCCTGTCTGTCCATACCATTCATTATCTATTAACTCCTGTCTGTTCATACCGTTCATTATCTATTAATAACTCCTGTCTGTCCATTACATTCATTATCTATTAATAACTCCTGTCTGTCCATACCGTTCATTATCTATTAACTCCTGTCTGTCCATACCATTCATTATCTATTAATAACTCCTGTCTGTCCATACCGTTCATTATCTATTAATAACTCCTGTCTGTCCATACCGTTCATTATCTATTAATAACTCCTGTCTGTCCATACCATTCATTATCTATTAACTCCTGTCTGTTCATACCGTTCATTATCTATTAATAACTCCTGTCTGTTCATACCATTCATTATCTATTAACTCCTGTCTGTTCATACCGTTCATTATCTATTAATATCTCCTGTCTGTCCATACCATTCATTATCTATTAACTCCTGTCTGTTCATACCGTTCATTATCTATTAATAACTCCTGTCTGTCCATTACATTCATTATCTCTTAACTCCTGTCTGTTCATACCGTTCATTATCTATTAATATCTCCTGTCTGTCCATACCATTCATTATCTCTTAACTCCTGTCTGTTCATACCGTTCATTATCTCTTAACTCCTGTCTATCCATACCATTCATTATCTCTTAGCTCCTGTCTGTCCATACCGTTCATTATCTCTTAACTCCTGTCTGTTCATACCGTTCATTATCGCTTAACTCCTGTCTGTTCATACCGTTCATTATCTCTTAACTCCTGTCTGTTCATACCATTCATTATCTATTAACTCCTGTCTGTTCATACCGTTCATTATCTATTAATATCTCCTGTCTGTCCATACCATTCATTATCTATTAACTCCTGTCTGTTCATACCGTTCATTATCTATTAATAACTCCTGTCTGTCCATTACATTCATTATCTCTTAACTCCTGTCTGTTCATACCGTTCATTATCTATTAATATCTCCTGTCTGTCCATACCATTCATTATCTCTTAACTCCTGTCTGTTCATACCGTTCATTATCTCTTAACTCCTGTCTGTCCATACCATTCATTATCTCTTAACTCCTGTCTGTCCATTACATTCATTATCTCTTAACTCCTGTCTGTCCATTACATTCATTATCTCTTAACTCCTGTCTGTCCATTACATTCATTATCTCTTAACTCCTGTCTGTCCATACCATTCATTATCTCTTAACTCCTGTCTGTCCATTACATTCATTATCTCTTAACTCCTGTCTGTCCATTACATTCATTATCTCTTAACTCCTGTCTGTCCATACCGTTCATTATCTATTAATAACTCCTGTCTGTCCATACCGTTCATTATCTATTAATAACTCCTGTCTGTCCATACCGTTCATTATCTATTAATAACTCCTGTCTGTCCATACCGTTCATTATCTATTAATAACTCCTGTCTGTCCATACCATTCATTATCTATTAACTCCTGTCTGTTCATACCGTTCATTATCTATTAATAACTCCTGTCTGTTCATACCATTCATTATCTATTAACTCCTGTCTGTTCATACCGTTCATTATCTATTAATATCTCCTGTCTGTCCATACCATTCATTATCTATTAACTCCTGTCTGTTCATACCGTTCATTATCTATTAATAACTCCTGTCTGTCCATTACATTCATTATCTATTAATAACTCCTGTCTGTCCATACCGTTCATTATCTATTAACTCATGTCTGTCCATACCATTCATTATCTATTAATAACTCCTGTCTGTCCATACCGTTCATTATCTATTAATAACTCCTGTCTGTCCATACCGTTCATTATCTATTAATAACTCCTGTCTGTCCATACCATTCATTATCTATTAACTCCTGTCTGTTCATACCGTTCATTATCTATTAATAACTCCTGTCTGTTCATACCATTCATTATCTATTAACTCCTGTCTGTTCATACCGTTCATTATCTATTAATATCTCCTGTCTGTCCATACCATTCATTATCTATTAACTCCTGTCTGTTCATACCGTTCATTATCTATTAATAACTCCTGTCTGTCCATTACATTCATTATCTCTTAACTCCTGTCTGTTCATACCGTTCATTATCTATTAATATCTCCTGTCTGTCCATACCATTCATTATCTCTTAACTCCTGTCTGTTCATACCGTTCATTATCTCTTAACTCCTGTCTGTCCATACCATTCATTATCTCTTAGCTCCTGTCTGTCCATACCGTTCATTATCTCTTAACTCCTGTCTGTTCATACCGTTCATTATCGCTTAACTCCTGTCTGTTCATACCGTTCATTATCTCTTAACTCCTGTCTGTTCATACCGTTCATTATCTATTAATATCTCCTGTCTGTCCATACCATTCATTATCTCTTAACTCCTGTCTGTTCATACCGTTCATTATCTCTTAACTCCTGTCTGTCCATACCATTCATTATCTCTTAACTCCTGTCTGTCCATTACATTCATTATCTCTTAACTCCTGTCTGTCCATTACATTCATTATCTCTTAACTCCTGTCTGTCCATTACATTCATTATCTCTTAACTCCTGTCTGTCCATACCATTCATTATCTCTTAACTCCTGTCTGTCCATTACATTCATTATCTCTTAACTCCTGTCTGTCCATTACATTCATTATCTCTTAACTCCTGTCTGTCCATTACATTCATTATCTCTTAACTCATGTCTGTCCATACCATTCATTATCTCTTAACTCCTGTCTGTCCATTACATTCATTATCTCTTAACTCCTGTCTGTCCATTACATTCATTATCTCTTAACTCCTGTCTGTCCATACCATTCATTATCTCTTAACTCCTGTCTGTCCATTACATTCATTATCTCTTAACTCCTGTCTGTCCATTACATTCATTATCTCTTAACTCCTGTCTGTCCATTACATTCATTATCTCTTAACTCCTGTCTGTCCATACCATTCATTATCTCTTAACTCCTGTATGTCCATTACATTCATTATCTCTTAACTCCTGTCTGTCCATTACATTCATTATCGCTTAACTCCTGTCTGTCCATACCGTTCATTATCTATTAATAACTCCTGTCTGTTCATACCATTCATTATCTATTAACTCCTGTCTGTTCATACCGTTCATTATCTATTAATATCTCCTGTCTGTCCATACCATTCATTATCTATTAACTCCTGTCTGTTCATACCGTTCATTATCTATTAATAACTCCTGTCTGTCCATTACATTCATTATCTCTTAACTCCTGTCTGTTCATACCGTTCATTATCTATTAATATCTCCTGTCTGTCCATACCGTTCATTATCTCTTAACTCCTGTCTGTTCATACCGTTCATTATCTCTTAACTCCTGTCTGTCCATACCATTCATTATCTCTTAGCTCCTGTCTGTCCATACCGTTCATTATCTCTTAACTCCTGTCTGTTCATACCGTTCATTATCGCTTAACTCCTGTCTGTTCATACCGTTCATTATCTCTTAACTCCTGTCTGTTCATACCGTTCATTATCTATTAATATCTCCTGTCTGTCCATACCATTCATTATCTCTTAACTCCTGTCTGTTCATACCGTTCATTATCTCTTAACTCCTGTCTGTCCATACCATTCATTATCTCTTAACTCCTGTCTGTCCATTACATTCATTATCTCTTAACTCCTGTCTGTCCATTACATTCATTATCTCTTAACTCCTGTCTGTCCATTACATTCATTATCTCTTAACTCCTGTCTGTCCATTACATTCATTATCTCTTAACTCCTGTCTGTCCATTACATTCATTATCTCTTAACTCCTGTCTGTCCATACCATTCATTATCTCTTAACTCCTGTCTGTCCATTACATTAATTATCTCTTAACTCCTGTCTGTCCATTACATTCATTATCTCTTAACTCCTGTCTGTCCATACCATTCATTATCTCTTAACTCCTGTCTGTCCATTACATTCATTATCTCTTAACTCCTGTCTGTCCATTACATTCATTATCTCTTAACTCCTGTCTGTCCATACCATTCATTATCTCTTAACTCCTGTCTGTCCATTACATTCATTATCTCTTAACTCCTGTCTGTCCATTACATTCATTATCTCTTAACTCCTGTCTGTCCATTACATTCATTATCTCTTAACTCCTGTCTGTCCATACCATTCATTATCTCTTAACTCCTGTCTGTCCATTACATTCATTATCTCTTAACTCCTGTCTGTCCATTACATTCATTATCGCTTAACTCCTGTCTGTCCATACCGTTCATTATCTATTAATAACTCCTGTCTGTTCATACCATTCATTATCTATTAACTCCTGTCTGTTCATACCGTTCATTATCTATTAATATCTCCTGTCTGTCCATACCATTCATTATCTATTAACTCCTGTCTGTTCATACCGTTCATTATCTATTAATAACTCCTGTCTGTCCATTACATTCATTATCTCTTAACTCCTGTCTGTTCATACCGTTCATTATCTATTAATATCTCCTGTCTGTCCATACCATTCATTATCTCTTAACTCCTGTCTGTTCATACCGTTCATTATCTCTTAACTCCTGTCTGTCCATACCATTCATTATCTCTTAGCTCCTGTCTGTCCATACCGTTCATTATCTCTTAACTCCTGTCTGTTCATACCGTTCATTATCGCTTAACTCCTGTCTGTTCATACCGTTCATTATCTCTTAACTCCTGTCTGTTCATACCGTTCATTATCTATTAATATCTCCTGTCTGTCCATACCATTCATTATCTCTTAACTCCTGTCTGTTCATACCGTTCATTATCTCTTAACTCCTGTCTGTCCATACCATTCATTATCTCTTAACTCCTGTCTGTCCATTACATTCATTATCTCTTAACTCCTGTCTGTCCATTACATTCATTATCTCTTAACTCATGTCTGTCCATTACATTCATTATCTCTTAACTCCTGTCTGTCCATACCATTCATTATCTCTTAACTCCTGTCTGTCCATTACATTCATTATCTCTTAACTCCTGTCTGTCCATTACATTCATTATCTCTTAACTCCTGTCTGTCCATTACATTCATTATCTCTTAACTCCTGTCTGTCCATACCATTCATTATCTCTTAACTCCTGTCTGTCCATTACATTCATTATCTCTTAACTCCTGTCTGTCCATTACATTCATTATCTCTTAACTCCTGTCTGTCCATACCGTTCATTATCTCTTAACTCCTGTCTGTCCATTACATTCATTATCTCTTAACTCCTGTCTGTCCATACCATTCATTATCTCTTAACTCCTGTCTGTCCATACCATTCATTATCTCTTAACTCCTGTCTGTCCATACCATTCATTATCTCTTAACTCCTGTCTGTCCATACCATTCATTATCTCTTAACTCCTGTCTGTCCATACCATTCATTATCTCTTAACTCCTGTCTGTCCATACCATTCATTATCTCTTAACTCCTGTCTGTCCATACCATTCATTATCTCTTAACTCCTGTCTGTCCATTACATTCATTATCTCTTAACTCCTGTCTGTCCATACCGTTCATTATCTCTTAACTCCTGTCTGTCCATTACATTCATTATCTCTTAACTCCTGTCTGTCCATACCATTCATTATCTCTTAACTCCTGTCTGTCCATACCATTCATTATCTCTTAACTCCTGTCTGTCCATACCATTCATTATCTCTTAACTCCTGTCTGTCCATACCATTCATTATCTCTTAACTCCTGTCTGTCCATACCATTCATTATCTCTTAACTCCTGTCTGTCCATACCATTCATTATCTCTTAACTCCTGTCTGTCCATACCATTCATTATCTCTTAACTCCTGTCTGTCCATACCATTCATTATCTCTTAACTCCTGTCTGTCCATACCATTCATTATCTCTTAACTCCTGTCTGTCCATTACATTCATTATCTCTTAACTCCTGTCTGTTCATACCATTCATTATCTCTTAACTCCTGTCTGTCCATTACATTCATTATCTATTAATATCTCCTGTCTGTCCATTACATTCATTATCTCTTAGTTCCTGTCTGTCCATACCGTTCATTATCTCTTAATAGCTCCTGTCTGTCCATACCATTCATTATCTCTTAACTCCTGTCTGTCCATACCATTCATTATCTCTTAACTCCTGTCTGTCCATTACATTCATTATCTCTTAATAACTCCTGTCTGTCCATACCATTCATTATCTCTTAACTCCTGTCTGTCCATACCGTTCATTATCTCTTAACTCATGTCTGTTCATACCATTCATTATCTCTTAACTCCTGTCTGTCCATTACATTCATTATCTCTTAACTCCTGTCTGTCCATACCGTTCATTATCTCTCAGCTCCTGTCTGTCCATACCATTCATTATCTCTTAATAACTCCTGTCTGTCCATACCGTTCATTATCTCTCAGCTCCTGTCTGTCCATACCATTCATTATCTCTTAATAACTCCTGTCTGTCCATACCGTTCATTATCTCTCAGCTCCTGTCTGTCCATACCATTCATTATCTCTTAATAACTCCTGTCTGTCCATACCATTCATTATCGCTTAGGTCCTGTCTGTCCATACCATTCATTATCTCTTAACTCCTGTCTGTCCATACCGTTCATTATCTCTTAATAACTCCTGTCTGTCCATACCATTCATTATCTCTTAACTCCTGTCTGTCCATACCATTCATTATCTCTTAATAACTCCTGTCTGTCCATACCGTTCATTATCTCTCAGCTCCTGTCTGTCCATACCATTCATTATCTCTTAATAACTCCTGTCTGTCCATACCGTTCATTATCTCTTAATAACTCCTGTCTGTCCATACCATTCATTATCTCTTAACTCCTGTCTGTCCATACCGTTCATTATCTCTTAATAACTCCTGTCTGTCCATACCATTCATTATCTCTTAACTCCTGTCTGTCCATACTTGTAATGGCTGTCAAAGTCGTTCTCCTCCTCAGGAGGAGCATGGATCGGACCAAGATGCGGATTGGTAATTGTACATGTTTAATGTAAACAACAAGAAAACACTACAAACTACAAAACAACAAACGTGACATACCTCAAAACAGTCCTGTGTGGTCCAAACACTGACACAGGAAACAAACACCCACAAAAGCCTACTGCCTATGGCTACCTTAAATATGGCTCCCAATCAGAGACAAATGAATGACAGCTGTCTCTGATTGAGACCCAATCTAGGCAGCCATAGACATAACTAGACAACCTAACAAACACTATCCCATACACATACAACACCCATAGACTAACCAAACACACACAACATACAATGCCCACCCCAACTCACGCCCTGACCAACTAAACATAATCAAAATAACATAAAAATAGGTCAGGAACGTGACATAACCCCCCCCCTCAAGGTGCGTACTCCGAACGCACCACCAAAAGTCTAGGGGAGGGTCTGGGTGGGCATCTGTCCACGGTGGTGGCTCCGGCTCTGGACGCTGTCCCCACACCACCATAGTCATTCCCCGCTTCCGTATCCCCCACCCAATGACCACCCTCCAACTAAACCCACCTAACTGAAGGGGCAGCATCGGGATAAGGGGCAGCACCGGGATAAGGGGCAGCACCGGGATGAGGGACGGCAGCTCCGGGCTGAGGGACGGCAGCTCCGGGCTGAGGGACGGCAGCTCCGGGCTGAGGGACGGCAGCTCCGGGCTGAGGGACGGCAGCTCCGGACTGGCTGGCGGATCCTGGCTGGCTGGCGGCTCTGGCTGGTCATGGCTGGCTGACGGCTCTGGCTGGTCATGGCTGGCTGACGGCTCTGGCTGGTCATGGCTGGCTGACGGCTCTGGCTGGTCAGATCTGGCGAAAGGCTCTGGCTGATCCGGTCTGGCGGAAGGCTCTGGCTGATCCGGTCTGGCGGAATGCTCTGGCTGATCCGGTCTGGCGGAAGGCTCTGGCTGATCCGGTCTGGCGGAAGGCTCTGGCTGATCCGGTCTGGCGGAAGGCTCTGGCTGATCCGGTCTGGCGGAAGGCTCTGGCTGATCCGGTCTGGCGGAAGGCTCTAGCGGCTCCTGTCTGGCTGACGGCTCTAGCGGCTCCTGTCTGGCGGACGGCTCTGTAGGCTCATGGCAGACGGGCGGCTTTGCAGGCTCATGGCAGACGGGCGGCTTTGCAGGCTCATGGCAGACGGACAGTTCAGACGGCGTTGGGCAGACGGGCAGTTCAGGCGCCGCTGGGCAGACGGGCAGTTCAGGCGCCGCTGGGCAGACGGGCAGTTCAGGCGCCGCTGGGCAGACGGGCAGTTCAGGCGCCGCTGGGCAGACGGGCAGTTCAGATGCCGCTGGGCAGACGGCAGACTCTGGCCGGCTGAGACGCACTGTAGGCCTGGTGCCTGGTGCCGGAACTGGAGGTACCGGGCTAAGGACACGCACCTTCAGGCTAGTGCGGGGAACAACAACAGGGCACACTGGACTCTCGTGGCGCACTCTAGGCCTGGTGCGTGGTACCGGAACTGGAGGTACCGGGCTGAGGGCACGCACCTTAGGGCGAGTGCGGGGAGAAGGAACAGTGCGCACAGGGCTCTGGAGACGCACAGGAGGCTTGGTGCGTGGTGCCGGAACTGGAGGCACTGGGCTGGAGACACGCACCATAGGGAGAGTGCGTGGAGGAGGAACAGGGCTCTGGAGATGCACTGGAAGCCTGGTGCGTGGTGTAGGCACTGGTGGTACTGAGCTGGGGTGGGAAGGTGGCGCCGGATATACCGGACCGTGAAGGAGGACACGTGCTCTTGAGCACCGAGCCTCCCCAACCTTACCAGGTTGAATGGTCCCCGTAGCCCTGCCAGTGCGGCGAGGTGGAATAGCCCGCACTGGGCTATGCAGGCGAACCGGGGACACCACCTGTAAGGCTGGTGCCATGTACGCCGGCCCGAGGAGACGTACTGGAGACCAGATACGTTGGGCCGGCTTCATGGCACTCGGCTCGATGCCCAACCTAGCCCTCCCAGTGCGGCAAGGTGGAATAGCCCGCACTGGGCTAAGCACGCGTACTGGGGACACCGTGCGCTTTACCGCATAACACGGTGTCTGACCAGTACGACGCCCTCTCACTCCACGGCAAGCCCGGGGAGTTGGCTCAGGTATCCTACCCGGCTTCGCCACACTCCCCTTTGCCACACTCCCCTTTAGCCCCCCCCCCAAGAAATTTTTGGGTGAGCCTCTCGGGCTTCCAGCCTCTCATACGTGCTGCCTCCTCATACCAGCGCTCCTGGGCTGTGGCTGCCTCCTTCTCCTCCCGAGAGCGGCGATTCTCTCCCACCTTAGCCCAGGGTCCTTCTCCATTGAAAATTTGCTCCCAACTCCATTCCTCTTCTCTCCATTGCTTTAGTTCTTGCCCTCCTTCCTCAATCCGCTTGGTCCTGTTGTGGTGGGTGTTTCTGTAATGGCTGTCAACGTCGTTCTCCTCCTCAGACGAGGAGGAGCATGGATCGGACCAAGATGCGGATTGGTAATTGTACATGTTTAATGTAAATAACAAGAAAACACTACAAACTACAAAACAACAAACGTGACATACCTCAAAACAGTCCTGTGTGGTCCAAACACTGACACAGGAAACAAACACCCACAAAAGCCTACTGCCTATGGCTACCTTAAATATGGCTCCCAATCAGAGACAAATGAATGACAGCTGTCTCTGATTGAGACCCAATCTAGGCAGCCATAGACATAACTAGACAACCTAACAAACACTATCCCATACACATACAACACCCATAGACTAACCAAACACACACAACATACAATGCCCACCCCAACTCACGCCCTGACCAACTAAACATAATCAAAATAACATAAAAATAGGTCAGGAACGTGACAATACTGTTCATTATCTCTTAACTCATGTCTGTCCATACCATTCATTATCTCTTAACTCCTGTCTGTCCATACCATTCATTATCTCTTAACTCCTGTCTGTCCATACTGTTCATTATCTCTTAACTCCTGTCTGTCCATACTGTTCATTATCTCTTAACTTCTGTCTGTCCATACCATTCATTATCTCTTAACTCCTGTCTGTCCATACCATTCATTATCTCTTAACTCCTGTCTGTCCATACCATTCATTATCTCTTAATAACTCCTGTCTGTCCATACCATTCATTATCTCTCAGCTCCTGTCTGTCCATACCGTTCATTATCTCTCAGCTCCTCTCAGACCAAACTGTTCATTATCTCTCAGACCAAACTGTTCATTATCTCTCAGACCAAACTGTTCATTATCTCTCAGACCAAACTGTTCATTATCTCTCAGACCAAACTGTTCATTATCTCTCAGACCAAACTGTTCATTATCTCTCAGACCAAACTGTTCATTATCTGTCAGACCAAACACAAGCAGATCTGTTTCATCTCAGCTACGTCTTTGTCAAGGGAGTAGATGATAGTTGGGATACAACATAATGTCTGTGTGAGGACGACTCGTCTTTGTCAAGCGAGTAGATGATAGTTGGGATACAACATAATGTCTGTGTGAGGACGACTCGTCTTTGTCAAGTGAGTAGATGATAGTTGGGATACAACATAATGTCTGTGTGAGGACGACTCGTCTTTGTCAAGTGAGGAGATGATAGTTGGGATACAACATAATGTCTGTGTGGGGACGACTCGTCTTTGTCAAGTGAGTAGATGATAGTTGGGATACAACAAAATGTCTGTGTGGGGACGACTCGTCTTTGTCAAGTGAGTAGATGATAGTTGGGATACAACATAATGTCTGTGTGAGGACGACTCGTCTTTGTCAAGTGAGTAGATGATAGTTGGGATACAACATAATGTCTGTGTGAGGACGACTCATCTTTGTCAAGTGAGGAGATGATAGTTGGGATACAACATAACGACTCGTCTTGTCGCCTGAGTTAAATGAAGGCCTGCGTCCCAAACGGCACCCTATTCCCTATATAGTACACTACTTTTGACCAGGCTCCTATTCCCTATATAGTACACTACTTTTGACCAGGCTCCTATTCCCTATATAATACACTACTTTAGACCAGGGCCCTATTCCCTATATAATACTCTACTTTAGACCAGGGCCCTATTCCCTATATAATACTCTACTTTAGACCAGGGCCATATTCCCTATATAATACTCTACTGTAGACCAGGGCCATATTCCCTATATAATACTCTACTTTAGACCAGGGCCATATTCCCTATATAATACTCTACTGTAGACCAGGGCCCTATTCCCTATATAATACTCTACTGTAGACCAGGGCCCTATTCCCTATATAATACTCTACTGTAGACCAGGGCCATATTCCCTATATAATACTCTACTGTAGACCAGGGCCATATTCCCTATATGATACTCTACTGTAGACCAGGGCCCTATTCCCTATATAATACTCTACTGTAGACCAGGGCCATATTCCCTATATGATACTCTACTGTAGACCAGGGCCCTATTCCCTATATAATACTCTACTGTAGACCAGGGCCATATTCCCTATATAATACTCTACTATAGACCAGGGCCCTATTCCCTATATAATACTCTACTGTAGACCAGGGCCATATTCCCTATATAATACTCTACTGTAGACCAGGACCCTATTCCCTATATAATACTCTACTGTAGACCAGGGCCCTATTCCCTATATAATACTCTACTTTAGACCAGGGCCCTATTCCCTATATAATACTCTACTTTAGACCAGGGCCATATTCCCTATATAATACTCTACTGTAGACCAGGACCATATTCCCTATATAATACTCTACTGTAGACCAGGGCCCTATTCCCTATATAATACTCTACTTTAGACCAGGGCCCTATTCCCTATATAATACTCTACTTTAGACCAGGGCCATATTCCCTATATAATACTCTACTTTAGACCAGGGCCATATTCCCTATATAATACTCTACTATAGACCAGGGCCCTATTCCCTATATAATACTCTACTGTAGACCAGGGCCATATTCCCTATATAATACTCTACTGTAGACCAGGACCCTATTCCCTATATAATACTCTACTGTAGACCAGGGCCCTATTCCCTATATAATACTCTACTTTAGACCAGGGCCCTATTCCCTATATAATACTCTACTTTAGACCAGGGCCATATTCCCTATATAATACTCTACTGTAGACCAGGACCATATTCCCTATATAATACTCTACTGTAGACCAGGGCCCTATTCCCTATATAATACTCTACTTTAGACCAGGGCCCTATTCCCTATATAATACTCTACTTTAGACCAGGGCCATATTCCCTATATAATACTCTACTGTAGACCAGGGCCATATTCCCTATATAATACTCTACTCTAGACCAGGGCCCTATTCCCTATATAATACTCTACTGTAGACCAGGACCATATTCCCTATATAATACTCTACTGTAGACCAGGGCCCTATTCCCTATATAATACTCTACTTTAGACCAGGGCCCTATTCCCTATATAATACTCTACTTTAGACCAGGGCCATATTCCCTATATAATACTCTACTGTAGACCAGGACCATATTCCCTATATAATACTCTACTGTAGACCAGGGCCCTATTCCCTATATAATACTCTACTTTAGACCAGGGCCCTATTCCCTATATAATACTCTACTTTAGACCAGGGCCATATTCCCTATATAATACTCTACTTTAGACCAGGGCCATATTCCCTATATAATACTCTACTCTAGACCAGGGCCCTATTCCCTATATAATACTCTACTTTAGACCAGGGCCATATTCCCTATATAATACTCTACTGTAGACCAGGGCCATATTCCCTATATAATACTCTACTTTAGACCAGGGCCCTATTCCCTATATAATACTCTACTTTAGACCAGGGCCATATTCCCTATATAATACTCTACTGTAGACCAGGGCCCTATTCCCTATATAATACTCTACTGTAGACCAGGACCCTATTCCCTATATAATACTCTACTGTAGACCAGGGCCCTATTCCCTATATAATACTCTACTGTAGACCAGGACCATATTCCCTATATAATACTCTACTGTAGACCAGGGCCCTATTCCCTATATAATACTCTACTGTAGACCAGGGCCATATTCCCTATATAATACTCTACTGTAGACCAGGACCCTATTCCCTATATAATATTCTACAGTAGACCAGGGCCCTATTCCCTATATAATACTCTACTGTAGACCAGGGCCCTATTCCCTATATAATACTCTACTGTAGACCAGGGCCATATTCCCTATATAATACTCTACTGTAGACCAGGGCCATATTCCCTATATAATACTCTACTGTAGACCAGGACCCTATTCCCTATATAATACTCTACTGTAGACCAGGACCCTATTCCCTATATAATACTCTACTGTAGACCAGGGCCCTATTCCCTATATATTACTCTACTGTAGACCAGGGCCATATTCCCTATATAATACTCTACTGTAGACCAGGGCCATATTCCCTATATAATACTCTACTGTAGACCAGGACCCTATTCCCTATATAATATTCTACAGTAGACCAGGGCCCTATTCCCTATATAATACTCTACTGTAGACCAGGGCCCTATTCCCTATATAATACTCTACTGTAGACCAGGGCCATATTCCCTATATAATACTCTACTGTAGACCAGGGCCATATTCCCTATATAATACTCTACTGTAGACCAGGACCCTATTCCCTATATAATACTCTACTGTAGACCAGGACCCTATTCCCTATATAATACTCTACTGTAGACCAGGGCCCTATTCCCTATATAATACTCTACTGTAGACCAGGGCCATATTCCCTATATAATACTCTACTGTAGACCAGGACCCTATTCCCTATATAATACTCTACTTTAGACCAGGGCCATATTCCCTATATAATACTCTACTGTAGACCAGGACCATATTCCCTATATAATACTCTACTGTAGACCAGGGCCATATTCCCTATATAATACTCTACTTTAGACCAGGGCCCTATTCCCTATATAATACTCTACTTTAGACCAGGGCCATATTCCCTATATAATACTCTACTGTAGACCAGGACCATATTCCCTATATAATACTCTACTGTAGACCAGGGCCCTATTCCCTATATAATACTCTACTTTAGACCAGGGCCCTATTCCCTATATAATACTCTACTTTAGACCAGGGCCATATTCCCTATATAATACTCTACTTTAGACCAGGGCCATATTCCCTATATAATACTCTACTCTAGACCAGGGCCCTATTCCCTATATAATACTCTACTTTAGACCAGGGCCATATTCCCTATATAATACTCTACTGTAGACCAGGGCCATATTCCCTATATAATACTCTACTTTAGACCAGGGCCCTATTCCCTATATAATACTCTACTTTAGACCAGGGCCATATTCCCTATATAATACTCTACTGTAGACCAGGGCCCTATTCCCTATATAATACTCTACTGTAGACCAGGACCCTATTCCCTATATAATACTCTACTGTAGACCAGGGCCCTATTCCCTATATAATACTCTACTGTAGACCAGGACCATATTCCCTATATAATACTCTACTGTAGACCAGGGCCCTATTCCCTATATAATACTCTACTGTAGACCAGGGCCATATTCCCTATATAATACTCTACTGTAGACCAGGACCCTATTCCCTATATAATATTCTACAGTAGACCAGGGCCCTATTCCCTATATAATACTCTACTGTAGACCAGGGCCCTATTCCCTATATAATACTCTACTGTAGACCAGGGCCATATTCCCTATATAATACTCTACTGTAGACCAGGGCCATATTCCCTATATAATACTCTACTGTAGACCAGGACCCTATTCCCTATATAATACTCTACTGTAGACCAGGACCCTATTCCCTATATAATACTCTACTGTAGACCAGGGCCCTATTCCCTATATATTACTCTACTGTAGACCAGGGCCATATTCCCTATATAATACTCTACTGTAGACCAGGGCCATATTCCCTATATAATACTCTACTGTAGACCAGGACCCTATTCCCTATATAATATTCTACTTTAGACCAGGGCCCTATTCCCTATATAATACTCTACTGTAGACCAGGGCCCTATTCCCTATATAATACTCTACTTTAGACCAGGGCCATATTCCCTATATAATACTCTACTGTAGACCAGGGCCATATTCCCTATATAATACTCTACTGTAGACCAGGGCCATATTCCCTATATAATACTCTACTTTAGACCAGGGCCCTATTCCCTATATAATACTCTACTTTAGACCAGGGCCCTATTCCCTATATAATACTCTACTGTAGACCAGGGCCATATTCCCTATATAATACTCTACTGTAGACCAGGGCCCTATTCCCTATATAATACTCTACTGTAGACCAGGACCATATTCCCTATATAATACTCTACTGTAGACCAGGGCCCTATTCCCTATATAATACTCTACTGTAGACCAGGGCCATATTCCCTATATAATACTCTACTGTAGACCAGGGCCCTATTCCCTATATAATACTCTACTGTAGACCAGGGCCATATTCCCTATATAATACTCTACTGTAGACCAGGGCCCTATTCCCTATATAATACTCTACTGTAGACCAGGGCCATATTCCCTATATAATACTCTACTGTAGACCAGGGCCCTATTCCCTATATAATACTCTACTGTAGACCAGGACCCTATTCCCTATATAATACTCTACTGTAGACCAGGGCCATATTCCCTATATAATACTCTACTGTAGACCAGGACCATATTCCCTATATAATACTCTACTGTAGACCAGGGCCCTATTCCCTATATAATACTCTACTGTAGACCAGGGCCATATTCCCTATATAATACTCTACTGTAGACCAGGACCCTATTCCCTATATAATACTCTACTGTAGACCAGGGCCCTATTCCCTATATAATACTCTACTGTAGACCAGGGCCATATTCCCTATATAATACTCTACTGTAGACCAGGGCCCTATTCCCTATATAATACTCTACTGTAGACCAGGGCCCTATTCCCTATATAATACTCTACTGTAGACCAGGGCCATATTCCCTATATAATACTCTACTGTAGACCAGGGCCATATTCCCTATATAATACTCTACTTTAGACCAGGGCCCTATTCCCTATATAATACTCTACTGTAGACCAGGGCCATATTCCCTATATAATACTCTACTTTAGACCAGGGCCCTATTCCCTATATAATACTCTACTGTAGACCAGGGCCATATTCCCTATATAATACTCTACTGTAGACCAGGACCATATTCCCTATATAATACTCTACTGTAGACCAGGGCCCTATTCCCTATATAATACTCTACTGTAGACCAGGACCATATTCCCTATATAATACTCTACTGTAGACCAGGGCCCTATTCCCTATATAATACTCTACTGTAGACCAGGGCCATATTCCCTATATAATACTCTACTGTAGACCAGGACCCTATTCCCTATATAATACTCTACTGTAGACCAGGGCCCTATTCCCTATATAATACTCTACTGTAGACCAGGGCCATATTCCCTATATAATACTCTACTGTAGACCAGGGCCCTATTCCCTATATAATACTCTACTGTAGACCAGGGCCCTATTCCCTATATAATACTCTACTGTAGACCAGGGCCATATTCCCTATATAATACTCTACTGTAGACCAGGGCCATATTCCCTATATAATACTCTACTTTAGACCAGGGCCCTATTCCCTATATAATACTCTACTGTAGACCAGGGCCATATTCCCTATATAATACTCTACTTTAGACCAGGGCCCTATTCCCTATATAATACTCTACTGTAGACCAGGGCCATATTCCCTATATAATACTCTACTGTAGACCAGGACCATATTCCCTATATAATACTCTACTGTAGACCAGGACCATATTCCCTATATAATACTCTACTGTAGACCAGGACCATATTCCCTATATAATACTCTACTGTAGACCAGGGCCCTATTCCCTATATAATACTCTACTGTAGACCAGGGCCCTATTCCTTATATAATACTCTACTGTAGACCAGGACCCTATTCCCTATATAATACTCTACTGTAGACCAGGACCATATTCCCTATATAATACTCTACTGTAGACCAGGGCCCTATTCCCTATATAATACTCTACTGTAGACCAGGGCCCTATTCCCTATATAATACTCTACTCTAGACCAGGGCCCTATTCCCTATATAATACTCTACTTTAGACCAGGGCCCTATTCCCTATATAATACTCTACTGTAGACCAGGGCCCTATTCCCTATATAATACTCTACTTTAGACCAGGGCCCTATTCCCTATATAATACTCTACTGTAGACCAGGACCATATTCCAGTATACAGGAGATCGGTGGCCATCATCCAAACCTCCAGAAAACTGCCAGAAACGGTTCAGGGATAATTGGACAAAGGTTGCTGTTTGTTTTGAAAGTTGTTTTGTCAAGACACTCATTTAGAGCAGGAAGTCGTTGTACTGTGAAAGAGAAGGGATCAACAGAGCAAGAAGTCGCTGTACTCTGAAAGAGAAGGGATCAACAGGGCAGGAAGTCGTTGTACTGTGAAAGAGAAGGGATCAACAGAGCAAGAAGTCGCTGTACTCTGAAAGAGAAGGGATCAACAGGGCAGGAAGTCGTTGTACTGTGAAAGAGAAGGGATCAACAGGGCAGGAAGTCTGTGTACTGTGAAAGAGAAGGGATCAACAGGACAGGAAGTCGTTGTACTGTGAAAGAGAAGGGATCAACAGGGCAGGAAGTCTGTGTACTGTGAAAGAGAAGGGATCAACAGGGCAGGAAGTCGCTGTACTGTGGAAGAGAAGGGATCAACAGGGCAGGAGGTCGCTGTACTGTGAAAGAGAAGGGATCAACAGGGCAGGAAGTCGTTGTACTGTGAAAGAGAAGGGATCAACAGGGCAGGAAGTCGTTGTACTGTGAAAGAGAAGGGATCAACAGGGCAGGAAGTCGTTGTACTGTGAAAGAGAAGGGATCAACAGGGCAGGAAGTCGTTGTACTGTGAAAGAGAAGGGATCAACAGGGCAGGAAGTCGCTGTACTGTGAAAGAGAAGGGATCAACAGGGCAGGAAGTCTGTGTACTGTGAAAGAGAAGGGATCAACAGGAAAGGAAGTCGCTGTACTGTGAAAGAGAAGGGATCAACAGGGCAGGAAGTCGTTGTACTGTGAAAGAAAAGGGATCGACAGGGCAGGAAGTCGCTGTACTGTGAAAGAGAAGGGATCAACAGGGCAGGAAGTCGCTGTACTGTGAAAGAGAAGGGATCAACAGGAAAGGAAGTCGCTGTACTTTGAAAGAGAAGGGATCAACAGGGCAGGAAGTCGCTGTACTGTGAAAGAGAAGGGATCAACAGGGCAGGAAGTCGCTGTACTGTGAAAGAGAAGGGATCAACAGGGCAGGAAGTCGCTGTACTGTGAAAGAGAAGGGATCAACAGGGCAGGAAGTCGTTGTACTTTGAAAGAGAAGGGATCAACAGGGCAGGAAGACGTTGTACTGTGAAAGAGAAGGGATCAACAGGGCAGGAAGTCGTTGTACTGTGAAAGAGAAGGGATCAACAGGGCAGGAAGTCCTTGTACTGTGAAAGAGAAGGGATCAACAGGGCAGGAAGTCGTTGTGCTGTGAAAGAGAAGGGATCAACAGGGCAGGAAGTCCTTGTACTGTGAAAGAGAAGGGATCAACAGGGCAGGAAGTCGTTGTACTGTGAAAGAGAAGGGATCAACAGGGCAGGAAGTCGTTGTACTGTGAAAGAGAAGGGATCAACAGGGCAGGAAGTCGTTGTACTGTGAAAGAGAAGGGATCAACAGGGCAGGAAGTCGTTGTACTGTGATAGAGAAGGGCTCAACAGGGCTGTTCAAATTGCTTTGAAAAATTGTCAGTCAGAATAACGTCTAAATGACACAGAAATGTGAGGTTTTCCTTCGAGCTAAAGGAAGACGGAGAAATGACCTACCCACTGCGAGGGAAAAGCTAGTGTTTAAAAACACAGTATTATGTTATTGACAATCTCCTCATCCTATCAGCTGTCACCTTATCTGCTCCTCGTCCATCCTGGTTCTGGCTTCAGCCCAAAAGCCCAGGAAAACAGAGAAGATATAATATAAAGAAAACGTACACCGTGTGTGAAAACATTAAGAACACCTTCCTAATATTGAGTTGCCCTCAGAACAGCCTCCATTTGTCGGCTGTCGTCTTCCTCCTCCTCTGAGGAGGAGAAGTTTGAAGGATCGGAGGACCAATGTAGTAGTTCATCTTATTTAATGGAAGTGAACAACTCAAAATACAACAAAGTGAAAACCGAAACAGTTCTATCTGGTGCAGACACACAAAGACTGAAAACAACCACCCACAAAACCCAACAGAAAACAGGCTACCTAAATATGGTTCCCAATCAGGGACAACGATTGACAGCTGCCTCTGATTGAGAACCATATCAGGCCAAACACAGAAAACCAACACAGAAATAGAAAACATAGATAACCCACCCAACTCACGCCCTGACCACACTAAAACAAAGAAAATACTAAAGAACTATGGTCAGAACGTGACACGGGTCAGAACATCGGGTCATGGACTCTACAAGGTGTCGAAAGCGTTCCTCAGGGATGCTGGTCCATGTCGACTCCAATGTTTCACACAGTAGTTTTACGTTGTCTGGGGATGTCCTTTGGGTGGTGGACCATTCTTGATACACACGGGGAAACTGTTGAGTGTGAAAAACCCAGCAGCGTTGCAATTCTAGACACAAAACGCCTGGCACTTCAATCTAATGTCTTGCCCATTCCCCCTCTGAATGGCACACACACATCACCCATGTTTGATTTGTCTCCAGGCTTGAAACCCCTTCTTTAACCTGTCTTCTCCCATTCATCTACACTGATTGAAGTGGCTTTAACAAGTGACATCATGGAAGAGCAGATGTTCATATGTTTAATACACTCACTGTCTGTTTATAATGTTACCTTGTATAATACCCAGTCTTTCTGTATCTAACCCAGTCTTTCTGTATCTAACCCAGTCTTTCTGTATCTAACCCAGTCTTTCTGTATCTAACCCAGTCTTTCTGTATAATACCCAGTCTTTCTGTATCTAACCCAGTCTTTGTATATCTGACCCAGTCTTTCTGTATCCAACCCAGTCTTTCTGTATCACACCCAGTCTTTCTGTATCTAACCCAGTCTTTCTGTATCTAACCCAGTCTTTCTGTATCCAACCCAGTCTTTCTGTATCTAACCCAGTCTTTCTGTATCTAACCCAGTCTTTCTGTATCTAACCCAGTCTTTCTGGATCCAACCCAGTCTTTCTGGATCCAACCCAGTCTTTCTGTATCTAACCCAGTCTTTCTGTATCCAACCCAGTCTTTCTGTATCTAACCCAGTCTTTCTGTATCTAACCCAGTCTTTCTGTATCTAACCCAGTCTTTCTGTATCCAACCCAGTCTTTCTGTATCTAACCCAGTCTTTCTGAATCTAACCCAGTCTTTCTGTATCTAACCCAGTCTTTCTGTATCCAACCCAGTCTTTCTGTATCTAACCCAGTCTTTGTATATCTAACCCAGTCTTTCTGTATCTAACCCAGTCTTTGTATATCTAACCCAGTCTTTCTGTATCTAACCCAGTCTTTGTATATCTAAGCCAGTCTTTCTGTATCTAACCCAGTCTTTCTGTATCTGACCCAGTCTTTCTGTATCTAACCCAGTCTTTCTGTATCTGACCCAGTCTTTCTGTATCTAACCCAGTCTTTGTATATCTAACCCAGTCTTTCTGTATCTAACCCAGTCTTTGTATATCCAACCCAGTCTTTCTGTATCTAACCCAGTCTTTCTGTATCTGACCCAGTCTTTCTGTATCTAACCCAGTCTTTCTGTATCTGACCCAGTCTTTCTGTATCTAACCCAGTCTTTCTCTATCCAACCCAGTCTTTCTGTATCTAACCCAGTCTTTCTGTATCTAACCCAGTCTTTCTGTATAATACCCAGTCTTTCTGTATCTAACCCAGTCTTTGTATATCTGACCCAGTCTTTCTGTATCCAACCCAGTCTTTCTGTATAATACCCAGTCTTTCTGTATCTAACCCAGTCTTTGTATATCTGACCCAGTCTTTCTGTATCCAACCCAGTCTTTCTGTATCACACCCAGTCTTTCTGTATCTAACCCAGTCTTTCTGTATCTAACCCAGTCTTTCTGTATCCAACCCAGTCTTTCTGGATCCAACCCAGTCTTTCTGTATCTAACCCAGTCTTTCTGTATCCAACCCAGTCTTTCTGTATCTAACCCAGTCTTTCTGTATCTAACCCAGTCTTTCTGTATCTAACCCAGTCTTTCTGTATCCAACCCAGTCTTTCTGTATCTAACCCAGTCTTTCTGAATCTAACCCAGTCTTTCTGTATCTAACCCAGTCTTTCTGTATCCAACCCAGTCTTTCTGTATCTAACCCAGTCTTTGTATATCTAACCCAGTCTTTCTGTATCTAACCCAGTCTTTGTATATCTAACCCAGTCTTTCTGTATCTAACCCAGTCTTTGTATATCTAACCCAGTCTTTCTGTATCTAACCCAGTCTTTCTGTATCTGACCCAGTCTTTCTGTATCTAACCCAGTCTTTCTGTATCTGACCCAGTCTTTCTGTATCTAACCCAGTCTTTGTATATCTAACCCAGTCTTTCTGTATCTAACCCAGTCTTTGTATATCCAACCCAGTCTTTCTGTATCTAACCCAGTCTTTCTGTATCTGACCCAGTCTTTCTGTATCTAACCCAGTCTTTCTGTATCTGACCCAGTCTTTCTGTATCTAACCCAGTCTTTCTCTATCCAACCCAGTCTTTCTGTATCTAACCCAGTCTTTCTGTATCTTACCCAGTCTTTCTGTATCTAACCCAGTCTTTCTGTATCTAACCCAGTCTTTCTGTATCTAACCCAGTCTTTCTGTATCTAACCCAGTCTTTCTGTATCTAACCCAGTCTATCTGTATCCAACCCAGTCTTTCTGTATCTAACCCAGTCTTTCTGTATCTAACCCAGTCTTTCTGTATCTAACCCAGTCTTTCTGTATCTAACCCAGTCTTTCTGTATCCAACCCAGTCTTTCTGTATCCAACCCAGTCTTTCTGTATCCAACCCAGTCTTTCTGTATCTAACCCAGTCTTTCTGTATCTAACCCAGTCTTTCTGTATCTAACCCAGTCTTTCTGTATCCAACCCAGTCTTTCTGTATCTAACCCAGTCTATCTGTATCTAACCCAGTCTTTCTGTATCCAACCCAGTCTTTCTGTATCCAACCCAGTCTTTCTGTATCTAACCCAGTTCTGTATCTAACCCAGTCTTTGTGTATCTAACCCAGTCTTTCTGTATCCAACCCAGTCTTTCTGTATCTAACCCAGTCTTTCTGTATCTAACCCAGTCTTTCTGTATCCAACCCAGTCTTTCTGTATCTAATCCAGTCTTTCTGTAACTAACCCAGTCTTTCTGTATCTAACCCAGTTCTGTATCTAACCCAGTCTTTCTGTATCTAACCCAGTCTATCTGTATCTAACCCAGTCTTTCTGTATCTAACCCAGTCTTTCTGTATCTAACCCAGTCTTTCTGTATCTAACCCAGTCTTTCTGTATCCAACCCAGTCTTTCTGTATCCAACCCAGTCTTTCTGTATCTAACCCAGTCTTTCTGTATCCAACCCAGTCTTTCTGTATCTAACCCAGTCTTTCTGTGTCTAACCCAGTCTTTCTGTATCTAACCCAGTCTTTCTGTATCTAACCCAGTCTTTCTGTATCTAACCCAGTCTTTCTGTATCTAACCCAGTATTTCTGTATCTAACCCAGTCTTTCTGTATCCAACCCAGTCTTTCTGTATCCAACCCAGTCTTTCTGTATCTAACCCAGTCTTTCTGTATCTAACCCAGTCTTTCTGTATCTAACCCAGTCTTTCTGTATCCAACCCAGTCTTTCTGTATCTAACCCAGTCTTTCTGTATCTAACCCAGTCTTTCTGTATCTAACCCAGTCTTTCTGTATCCAACCCAGTCTTTCTGTATCTAACCCAGTCTTTCTGTATCTAACCCAGTCTTTCTGTATCCAACCCAGTCTTTCTGTATCTAACCCAGTCTTTCTGTATCTAACCCAGTCTTTCTGTATCTAACCCAGTCTTTCTGTATCTAACCCAGTCTTTCTGTATCTAACCCAGTCTTTCTGTATCTAACCCAGTCTTTCTGTATCTAACCCAGTCTTTCTGTATCTAACCCAGTCTATCTGTATCTAACCCAGTCTTTCTGTACCTAACCCAGTCTTTCTGTATCTAACCCAGTCTTTCTGTATCTAACCCAGTCTTTCTGTATCTAACCCAGTCTTTCTGTATCTAACCCAGTCTTTCTGTATCTAACCCAGTCTATCTGTACCTAACCCAGTCTTTCTGTACCTAACCCAGTCTTTCTGTATCTAACCCAGTCTTTCTGTATCTAACCCAGTCTTTCTGTATCCAACCCAGTCTTTCTGTATCTAACCCAGTCTTTCTGTATCTAACCCAGTCTTTCTGTATCTAACCCAGTCTTTCTGTATCTAACCCAGTCTTTCTGTATCTAACCCAGTCTTTCTGTATCTAACCCAGTCTTTCTGTATCTAACCCAGTCTTTCTGTATCTAACCCAGTCTATCTGTATCTAACCCAGTCTTTCTGTACCTAACCCAGTCTTTCTGTATCTAACCCAGTCTTTCTGTATCTAACCCAGTCTTTCTGTATCTAACCCAGTCTTTCTGTGTCTAACCCAGTCTTTCTGTATCTAACCCAGTCTTTCTGTATCTAACACAGTCTTTCTGTATCCAACCCAGTCTATCTGTATCTAACCCAGTATTTCTGTATCTATGTTAACAGCCTTGTCTTATAATAATGGACATCCTTCCATGTTGCTTGCAGGAGGGTACTGTCATCAGTTTGCACAGCAATCACACTATTCCATCTCAGGGACACAAACGAATATAGATAATGAATCAACTACATCACAACAAGTCACGCTGTGGGTTGAGCTGCTGGTTATTAAATACATGGAGTCTTTATCAAGCTTTCACCAACACACTCACAGTCATAAAGGCCTATATTGCTGATAAATACTCTTACATGACTGTTATATAGTATTATATTGCTGTTGTATACCCATATTACTGTTATATACTATACTGGCATATACTTGTATATTTCCGGTATATACTCTGAAGATACTGTTATATAAGCTACTGTTATATATTCTGAAAATACTGGTATATACTCTACTGTTATATACTCTACTGTTATATACTCTACTGTTATATACTCTACTGTTATATACTCCACTGTTATATACTCCACTGTTATATACTCTACTGTTATATACTATACTGTTATATACTCTACTGTTATACACTCTACTGTTATATACTCTACTGTTATATACTCTACTGTTATATACTCTACTGGTATATACTCTGAAAATACTGTTATATACTTTTATGTTACTGTTATATACTCTACTGTTATATACTCTACTGTTATATATATACTACTGTTATATACTCTACAGTTATATACTCTACTGTTATATACTCTACTGTTATATACTCTACTGGTATATACTCTGAAAATACTGTTATATACTTTTATGTTACAGTTATATACTCCACTGTTATATACTCCACTGTTATATACTATACTGTTATATACTCTACTGTTATGTATTCTACTGTTATATATTATTATATTACTGTTATATACTCTACTGTTATATACCCTACTGTTATATACTCTACTGTTATATACTCTAATGTTATATACTCTACTGTTATATATTCTACTGTTATATACTCTACTGTTATATACTCTAATGTTATATACTCTACTGTTATATATTCTACTGTTATATACTCTACTGTTATATACTCAACTGTTATATACTCTACTGTTATATACTCTTATATTACTGTTTTTTACTCTACTGTTATATACTCTACTGTTATATACTCTACTGTTATATACTCTACTGGTATATACTCTGAAAATACTGTTATATACTTTTATGTTACTGTTATATACTCTACTGTTATAGACTCCACTGTTATATACTCTACTGTTATATACCCTACTGTTATATACTATACTGTTATATACTCTACTGTTATGTATTCTACTGTTATATATTATTATATTACTGTTATATACTCTACTGTTATATACTCTACTGTTTTATACCCTACTGTTATATATTCTACTGTTATATACTCTAATGTTATATACTCTACTGTTATATACTCTACTGTTATATACCCTACTGTTATATACTCTACTGTTATATACTCTACTGTTATATACTCTACTGTTATATACTCTACTGTTGTATACTCTACTGTTGGTGGTTGAGGATTTCCCTCTAGTGGTGCGGGGGCTGTGCTTTGGCAAAGTGGGTGGGGTTATATCCTTCCTATTTGGCCCTGTCCGGGGGTTTCTTCGGATGGGGCCACAGTGTCTCCTGACCGCTCCTGTCTCAGCCTCCAGTATTTATGCTGCAGTAGTTTGTGTCGGGGGGCTAGGGTCAGTTGGTTACCTGGAGTACTTCTCCTGTCTTATCCAGTGTCCTGTGTGAATTTAAGTATGCTCTCTCTAATTCTCTCGTTCTCTCTTTCTCTCTGTGAACCTGAGCCCTAGGACCATACGTCAGGACTACCGGGCATGATGACACCTTGCTGTCCCCAGTCCGCCTGGCCTTGCTGCTATTCCAGTTTCAACTGTTCTGCCTGTGGTTACGGAACCCCTACCTGTCCCAGACCTGCTGTTTTCAACTCTTAATGATCGGCTATGAAAAGCCAACTGAGATTTATTCCTGATTATTATTTGACCATGCTTGTCATTTATGAACATTTTGAAAATCTTGGCTCTCTCTAATTTTCTCCTTCTCTCTTTCTTTCTCTCGGAGGACCTGAGCCCTAGGACCATACGTCGGGACTACCGGCCGTGGTGACTCCTTGCTGTCCCCAGTCCGCCTGGCCTTGCTGCTATTCCAGTTTCAACTGTTCTGCCTGCGGTTATGGAACCCCTACCTGTCCCAGACCTGCTGTTTTCAACTCTTAATGATCGGCTATGAAAAGCCAACTGAGATTTATTCCTGATTATTATTTGACCATGCTTGTCATTTATGGAAATTTTGAAAATCTTGGCTCTCTCTAATTTTCTCCTTCTCTCTTTCTTTCTCTCGGAGGACCTGGGCCCTAGGACCATGCGTCGGGACTGCCGCCCGTGGTGACTCCTTGCTGTCCCCAGTCCGCCTGGCCTTGCTGCTATTCCAGTTTCAGCTGTTCTGCCTGCGGTTATGGAACCGCCACCTGTCCCAGACCTGTTGTTTTTCAACTCTTGATGATCGGCTATGAAAAGCCAACTGAAAATTATTCATGATTATTATTTGACCATGCTTGTCACTTATGAACATTTTTGAACATCTTGGCATAGTTCTGTTATAATCTCCACACGGCACAGCCAGAAGAGGACTGGCCACCCCTCATAGCCTGGTTCCTCTCTAGGTTTCTTCCTAGGTTTTGGCCTTTCTAGGGAGTTTTTCCTAGCCACCGTGCTTCTACACCTGCATTACTAGCTGTTTGGGGTTTTAGGCTGGGTGTCTGTACAGCACTTCGAGATATTAGCTGATGTACGAAGGGCTATATAAAATAAAATTGATTGATTATATACTCTACTGTTGTATACTCTACTGTTGTATACTCTACTGTTATATACTCTACTGTTATATACTCTACTGTTATATACTCTATATTACTGTTTTATACTCTACTGTTATATACTCTACTGTTATACTCTACTGTTATATACTCTTATATTACTGTTATATACTCTACTGTTATATACTCTACTGTTATATACTCTACTGTTATATACCCTACTGTTATATATTCTACTGTTATATACTCTACTGTTATATACTCTACTGTTATATACTCTTATATTACTGTTTTATACTCTACTGTTATATACCCTACTGTTATATATTCTACTGTTATATACTCTACTGTTATATATTCTACTGTTATATTCTCTACTGTTATATATTCTACTGTTATATACTCTACTGTTATATACTCTACTGTTATATACTCTTATATTACTGTTATAGACTCTACTGTTATATATTCTACTGTTATATACTCTTATATTACTGTTATAGACTCTACTGGTATATACTCTACTGTTATATACTCTACTGTTATATACTCTACTGTTATATACTCTACTGTTATATACTCTTATATTACTGTTATAGACTCTACTGTTATATACTCTACTGTTATACACTCTACTGTTATATACTCTTATATTACTGTTTTATACTCTACTGTTATATACTCTCCTGTTATATACTCTACTGTTATATACTCTTATATTACTGTTTTATACTCTACTGTTATATACTCTACTGTTATATTCTCTACTGTTATATACTCTTATATTACTGTTATAGACTCTACTGTTATATACTCTACTGTTATATACTCTACTGTTATATTCTCTTATATTACTGTTTTATACTCTACTGTTATATACTCTACTGTTATAGACTCTACTGTTATAGACTCTACTGTTATAGACTCTACTGTTATATACCCTACTGTTATATACTCTACTGTTATAGACTCTACTGTTATATACTCTTATATTACTGTTATAGACTCTACTGTTATATATTCTACTGTTATATACTCTTATATTACTGTTATAGACTCTACTGTTATATACTCTACTGTTATATACTCTACTGTTATATACTCTACTGTTATATACTCTACTGTTATATACTCTTATATTACTGTTATAGACTCTACTGTTATATACTCTACTGTTATATACTCTACTGTTATATACTCTTATATTACTGTTTTATACTCTACTGTTATATACTCTAGTATTACATACTCTACTGTTATATACCCTACTGTTATATATTCTACTGTTATATACTCTACTGTTATATACTCTACTGTTATATACTCTTATATTACTGTTTTATACTCTACTGTTATATACCCTACTGTTATATATTCTACTGTTATATACTCTACTGTTATATATTCTACTGTTATATTCTCTACTGTTATATATTCTACTGTTATATACTCTACTGTTATTTACTCTACTGTTATATACTCTTATATTACTGTTATAGACTCTACTGTTATATATTCTACTGTTATATACTCTTATATTACTGTTATAGACTCTACTGGTATATACTCTACTGTTATATACTCTACTGTTATATACTCTACTGTTATATACTCTACTGTTATTAACTCTTATATTACTGTTATAGACTCTACTGTTATATACTCTACTGTTATATACTCTACTGTTATATACTCTTATATTACTGTTTTATACTCTACTGTTATATACTCTCCTGTTATATACTCTACTGTTATATACTCTTATATTACTGTTTTATACTCTACTGTTATATACTCTACTGTTATATTCTCTACTGTTATATACTCTTATATTACTGTTATAGACTCTACTGTTATATACTCTACTGTTATATACTCTACTGTTATATTCTCTTATATTACTGTTTTATACTCTACTGTTATATACTCTACTGTTATAGACTCTACTGTTATAGACTCTACTGTTATAGACTCTACTGTTATATACCCTACTGTTATATACTCTACTGTTATAGACTCTACTGTTATATACTCTTATATTACTGTTATAGACTCTACTGTTATATATTCTACTGTTATATACTCTTATATTACTGTTATAGACTCTACTGTTATATACTCTACTGTTATATACTCTACTGTTATATACTCTACTGTTATATACTCTACTGTTATATACTCTTATATTACTGTTATAGACTCTACTGTTATATACTCTACTGTTATATACTCTACTGTTATATACTCTTATATTACTGTTTTATACTCTACTGTTATATACTCTAGTATTACATACTCTACTGTTATATACTTTACTGTTATATATTTTAATATTAATGCTATATACTCTACTGTTATATACTCGACTGTTATATAATCATACATTACTTTTATATACTCTTATATTACTGTTATATACTCTACTGTTAAATAGTCGTATATTACCGTTATATACTCTACTGTTATATACTCTTATATTACTAATATGCACTCTACTTTTATATATTCATATAGTACTATTATATACTCTACTGTTATATGATCATATAGTACTATTATATACTCTACTGTTATATAATCATATATTACTTTTACATACTCTTATATTGCTGTTATGTACCCTTCTGTTATATACTTTTATATTACTGTTATATACTCTTATACCACTATTATATACTCTACTGTTATATAATCATATATTACTTTTATATACTCTTATATTGCTGTTATGTACTCTACTGGTATATAGTCGTATATTACTGTTATATACTCTACTGTTATATAATCATACATTACTTTTATATACTCTTCTATTACTGTTATATACTCTACTTTTATATTACTGTTATATACTCTATTGTTACGTTCCCCAGTTTCTGTGTTGTAGTTTGTATTTGAGTGTGTGTGTTTCAGGAGATGGCTTCCTGAAGTTCTCCCCGAGCAGCTGATTGGTCGGCCCCAATTGATGATTGGAGAGCTGACCCCGCCCCCTCGTCAAGACGCAGCTGTCTCCAATTACCAATGCCTTCTGAAGCTATAAAACCCAGTGTTCTGTTGTTCAGGAGAGCAATGATAGGCTGAGATCATTGCAGGCTGAGGAGATTGCAGAAATATTGATTGTGATTTAGAGAGATCATGGCTGAGGGTCATATATAGTGTTGGTTGTTTCTCAGAAAGCGATTTGGTATGTACTGTGTTAGTTGTTGCTGGGAGCAGTTGGTATGTACTGTGTTAGTTGTTGCTGGGAGCAGTTGGTATGTACTGTGTTAGTTGTTGCTGGGAGCAGTTGGTATGTACTGTGTTAGTTGTTGCTGGGAGCAGTTGGTATGTACTGTGTTAGTTGTTGCTGGGAGCAGTTGGTATGTACTGTGTTAGTTGTTGCTGGGAGCAGTTGGTATGTACTGTGTTAGTTGTTGCTGGGAGCAGTTGGTATGTACTGTGTTAGTTGTTGCTGGGAGCAGTTGGTATGTACTGTGTTAGTTGTTGCTGGGAGCAGTTGGTATGTACTGTGTTAGTTGTTGCTGGGAGCAGTTGGTATGTACTGTGTTAGTTGTTGCTGGGAGCAGTTGGTATGTACTGTGTTAGTTGTTGCTGGGAGCAGTTGGTATGTACTGTGTTAGTTGTTGCTGGGAGCAGTTGGTATGTACTGTGTTAGTTGTTGCTGGGAGCAGTTGGTATGTACTGTGTTAGTTGTTGCTGGGAGCAGTTGGTATGTACTGTGTTAGTTGTTGCTGGGAGCAGTTGGTATGTACTGTGTTAGTTGTTGCTGGGAGCAGTTGGTATGTACTGTGTTAGTTGTTGCTGGGAGCAGTTGGTATGTACTGTGTTAGTTGTTGCTGGGAGCAGTTGGTATGTACTGTGTTAGTTGTTGCTGGGAGCAGTTGGTATGTACTGTGTTAGTTGTTGCTGGGAGCAGTTGGTATGTACTGTGTTAGTTGTTGCTGGGAGCAGTTGGTATGTACTGTGTTAGTTGTTGCTGGAAGCAGTTGGTATGTACTGTGTTAGTTGTTGCTGGGAGCAGTTGGTATGTACTGTGTTAGTTGTTGCTGGGAGCAGTTGGTATGTACTGTGTTAGTTGTTGCTGGGAGCAGTTGGTATGTACTGTGTTAGTTGTTGCTGGGAGCAGTTGGTATGTACTGTGTTAGTTGTTGCTGGGAGCAGTTGGTATGTACTGTGTTAGTTGTTGCTGGGAGCAGTTGGTATGTACTGTGTTAGTTGTTGCTGGGAGCAGTTGGTATGTACTGTGTTAGTTGTAGCTGGGAGCAGTTGGTATGTACTGTGTTAGTTGTTGCTGGGAGCAGTTGGTATGTACTGTGTTAGTTGTTGCTGGGAGCAGTTGGTATGTACTGTGTTAGTTGTTGCTGGGAGCAGTTGGTATGTACTGTGTTAGTTGTTGCTGGGAGCAGTTGGTATGTACTGTGTTAGTTGTTGCTGGGAGCAGTTGGTATGTACTGTGTTAGTTGTTGCTGGGAGCAGTTGGTATGTACTGCGTTAGTTGTTGCTGGGAGCAGTTGGTATGTACTGCGTTAGTTGTTGCTGGGAGCAGTTGGTATGTACTGCGTTAGTTGTTGCTGGGAGCAGTTGGTATGTACTGTGTTAGTTGTTGCTGGGAGCAGTTGGTATGTACTGTGTTAGTTGTTGCTGGGAGCAGTTGGTATGTACTGTGTTAGTTGTTGCTGGGAGCAGTTGGTATGTACTGTGTTAGTTGTTGCTGGGAGCAGTTGGTATGTACTGTGTTAGTTGTTGCTGGGAGCAGTTGGTATGTACTGCGTTAGTTGTTGCTGGGAGCAGTTGGTATGTACTGTGTTAGTTGTTGCTGGGAGCAGTTGGTATGTACTGCGTTAGTTGTTGCTGGGAGCAGTTGGTATGTACTGCGTTAGTTGTTGCTGGGAGCAGTTGGTATGTACTGTGTTAGTTGTTGCTGGGAGCAGTTGGTATGTACTGTGTTAGTTGTTGCTGGGAGCAGTTGGTATGTACTGCGTTAGTTGTTGATGGGAGCAGTTGGTATGTACTGCGTTAGTTGTTGCTGGGAGCAGTTGGTATGTACTGTGTTAGTTGTTGCTGGGAGCAGTTGGTATGTACTGTGTTAGTTGTTGCTGGGAGCAGTTGGTATGTACTGCGTCAGTTGTTGCTGGGAGCAGTTGGTATGTACTGTGTTAGTTGTTGCTGGGAGCAGTTGGTATGTACTGTGTTAGTTGTTGCTGGGAGCAGTTGGTATGTACTGCGTTAGTTTGTTGCGTTATCAGATAGAGCTTATTTGATGTCCTTGGTTTCTTAGTTTGTTTGAGTAATTGTTTGTTATTCTGTTTCATTTGTTCCCAGGGGGGAAGGGGAAGGCACCTAGGGAGTGCTTAGGCAAGAGGCCCGCGGGCATACATATACCGTAGTATATTCACTGTCTAGGCACACTAGGTAAGACCTGGGCGGACCACCCCCTGTATTTTGGTTAGGGCACCAGGTGGTGCTAAATTAGGTAAGTAGTGGGTAGGCAGGTTAGATAGGAGAGGGGGAGCTTTGATATTTACTTTCTTTGCTTTGGTTCCGTCCAGACCCTTTTCCCCATATTACCGTGTAAAGGAATAACATCCTAGTAAACGGTCAATTCTGCCTTTTGTCGTCCTTTCTCGCACCTACAGTCCCATACCTGTTTCACTTCGCAGGGATTTGAGTTGTAGCAGGGTGTTGCGTTCCCTCTTAGAGGTGTTGCGTAACATTTATTATTATATACTCTACTGTTATATACTCTACTGTTATATACTCTACTGTTATATACTCGACTGTTATATACTCTACTGTTATATACTCTACTGTTATATACTCTACTGTTATATACTCTACTGTTATATACTCTACTGTTATATACTCTACTGTTATATACTCTACTGTTATATACTCTAGTGTTATATACTCTACTGTTATATACTCTACTGTTATATACTCGACTGTTATATAATCATACATTACTTTTATATACTCTACTGTTATATACTCTACTGTTATATACTCGACTGTTATATACTCGACTGTTATATACTCTACTGTTATATACTCTACTGTTATATACTCTACTGTTATATACTCTACTGTTATATACTCTACTGTTATATACTCTACTGTTATATACTCTACTGTTATATACTCTACTGTTATATACCCGACTGTTATATACTCTACTGTTATATACTCGACTGTTATATACTCGACTGTTATATACTCTACTGTTATATACTCTACTGTTGGGGCAGTAGGGTAGCTCTACTGGTTATATACGTCGGACTAGTTACCGATAGGTCTACTAGTTCATATACCCGAGCTGTCATAGGTACAAATCTGCTCGTTCTGTACCCTGAACTGGCAGTATAACCCTACTGTTCCATACTCGGCCGTCATTGATACTCAGACTGTTGTATACTCTAACTGTTACCTGCTCTACTGTAAAATAAAGGTATACATCTACTGAAAAAATTATATACTCTACTGTTATATACTCTACTGTTATATACTCTACTGTTATATACTCTACTGTTATATACTCTACTGTTATATACTCTACTGTTATATACTCTACTGTTATATACTCTACTGTTATATACTCTACTGTTATATACTCTACTGTTATATACTCTACTGTTATATACTCGACTGTTATATACTCGACTGTTATATACTCGACTGTTATATACTCTACTGTTATATACTTTGATATTAATGTTATATACTCTACTGTTATATACTCTACAGTTATATACTTTGATATTAATGTTATATACTCTACTGTTATATACTCTACTGTTATATACTCGACTGTTATATAATCATACATTACTTTTATATACTCTTATATTACTGTTATATTCTCTACTGTTATATACTCTACTGTTATATAATCATACATTACTTTTATATACTCTTATATTACTGTTATATACTCTACTGGTATATACTCTACTGTTATATACTCTACTGTTATATACTCAACTGTTATATAATCATACATTACTTTTATATACTCTTATATAACTGTTATATACTCTACTGTTATATACTCTACTGTTATATACTCGACTGTTATATAATCGACTGTTATATACTCGACTGTTATATACTCGACTGTTATATACTCTACTGTTGGGGCGGCAGGGTAGCCTAGTGGTTAGAGCGTTGGACTAGTAACCGAAAGGTTGCAAGTTCAAATCCCCGAGCTGACAAGGTACAAATCTGTCGTTCTGCCCCTGAACAGGCAGTTAACCCACTGTTCCAAGGCCGTCATTGAAAATAAGAATTTGTTCTTAACTGACCTGCCTAGTAAAATAAAGGTAAAATAAAAAAAATAAAAAAAATTATATACTCTACTGTTATATACTCTACTGTTATATACTCTACTGTTATATACTCGACTGTTATATACTCGACTGTTATATACTCTACTGTTATATACTCTACTGTTATATACTCTACAGTTATATATTTTGATATTAATGTTATATACTCTACTGTTATATACTCGACTGTTATATACTTTACTGTTATATATTTTGATATTAATGTTATATACTCTACTGTTATATACTCAACTGTTATATACTTTACTGTTATATATTTTGATATTAATGGTATATACTCTACTGTTATATTCTCGACTGTTATATACTTTACTGTTATATATTTTGATATTAATGTTATATACTCTACTGTTATATACCCGACTGTTATATACTTTACTGTTATATATTTTGATATTAATGGTATATACTCTACTGTTATATACTCGACTGTTATATACTTTACTGTTATATATTTTGATATTAATGTTATATACTCTACTGGTATGTACTCTACTTTCATATATTCATATAGTACTGTTATATACTCTACTGTTATATAATCATATATTATTTTTATATACTCTTATATTACTGTTATATACTCTACTGTTATATACTTTTATATTACTGTTATATACTCTTATATCACTGTTTATATTCTCTACAGTTATATACTCTACTGTTATATAATCATACATTACTTTTATATACTCTTATATTACTGTTATATACTCTACTGTTATATACTCTTATATCACTGTTATATTCTCTACAGTTATACAGAGTTTGAGGATGAACAATCAAAGATTCCACTTCCAACCATCCTGCTGTCCAATGTCCAGTATCTTAAGGGGTAAACAGAGGAAATGCAGGCCAACACGTTATCTATATGAATACAGGGAGGCCTGTTTGATGGCCTTTTCTGAATCTTTTCTGTCGGAACCGGTGCCCGACTCTGAAGTCACCCCTGACGGATTCACTATCACTCGGATGGACAGAGACAGGGAAGCTACCGGTGAGGAGCACGGAGGCAGTCTGTGTTCTGATAAATTAAGATTGTGTAAAACTACGATTGAATTCCCCATGCTGTCACTGCTCCTCTTCTCCCTCCTCCGTGAATTCACCATGCTGTCACTGCCCCTCTTCTCCCTCCTCCGTGAATTCACCATGCTGTCACTGCTCCTATTCTCCCTCCTCTGTGAATTCACCATGCTGTCACTGCCCCTCTTCTCCCTCCTCCGTGAATTCCCCCATGCTGTCACTGCTCCTCTTCTCCCTCCTCCGTGAATTCCCCCATGCTGTCACTGCTCCTCTTCTCCCTCCTCCGTGAATTCCCCCATGCTGTCACTGCCCCTCTTCTCCCTCCTCCGTGAATTCACCATGCTGTCACTGCCCCTCTTCTCCCTCCTCCGTGAATTCCCCCATGCTGTCACTGCTCCTCTTCTCCCTCCTCCGTGAATTCCCCCATGCTGTCACTGCTCCTCTTCTCCCTCCTCCGTGAATTCCCCCATGCTGTCACTGCCCCTCTTCTCCCTCCTCCGTGAATTCCCCCATGCTGTCACTGCTCCTCTTCTCCCTCCTCCGTGAATTCCCCCATGCTGTCACTGCCCCTCTTCTCCCTCCTCCGTGAATTCACCATGCTGTCACTGCCCCTCTTCTCCCTCCTCCGTGAATTCCCCCATGCTGTCACTGCTCCTCTTCTCCCTCCTCCGTGAATTCCCCCAGCCTTTTCTGACTGTTGTTTATATCCATTCAAGAGCAAACAGGGTCTGGCAGCTGACATCATTTTTAACGTCAGTCAAGAGCTTGATGCGATTTCTCCTGATGCGATCAAATTCATCACGGGGGCGTTTCAATAGCTGCACTCTCAAGCACATTGAGTACTTACACCCAGTATGTGACTTGTCTAACAAGGAAAATAATATAATTGACTTACGTTGGGGCTCAGTCCCCAAAGCGTAGTCATCCTTGGCCAGACCTCCACTGGGTCAGAACATAACACTGGTCTCTACCAGACCTCCACTGGGTCAGAACATAACACTGGTCTCTACCAGACCTCCACTGACTGGATCAGAACATAACACTGGTCTCTACCAGACCTCCACTGGGTCAGAACATAACACTGGTCTCTACCAGACCTCCACTGACTGGATCAGAACATAACACTGGTCTCTACCAGACCTCCACTGACTGGATCAGAACATAACACTGGTCTCTACCAGACCTCCACTGACTGGATCAGAACATAACACTGGTCTCTACCAGACCTCCACTGGGTCAGAACATAACACTGGTCTCTACCAGACCTCCACTGGATCAGAACATAACACTGGTCTCTACCAGACCTCCACTGACTGGATCAGAACTTAACACTGGTCTTCTACCAGACCTCCACTGGGTGGATCAGAACATAACACTGGTCTCTACCAGACCTCCACTGACTGGATCAGAACATAACACTGGTCTCTACCAGACCTCCACTGGATCAGAACATAACACTGGTCTCTACCAGACCTCCACTGACTGGATCAGAACATAACACTGGTCTCTACCAGACCTCCACTGACTGGATCAGAACATAACACTGGTCTCTACCAGACCTCCACTGACTGGATCAGAACATAACACTGGTCTCTACCAGACCTCCACTGGGTCAGAACATAACACTGGTCTCTACCAGACCTCCACTGGATCAGAACATAACACTGGTCTCTACCAGACCTCCACTGATTGGATCAGAACATAACACTGGTCTCTACCAGACCTCCACTGGATCAGAACATAACACTGGTCTCTACCAGACCTCCACTGGATCAGAACATAACACTGGTCTCTAACAGACCTCCACTGGCTGGATCAGAACTTAACACTGGTCTTCTACCAGACCTCCACTGGGTGGATCAGAACATAACACTGGTCTCTACCAGACCTCCACTGGGTGGATCAGAACATAACACTGGTCTCTACCAGACCTCCACTGACTGGATCAGAACATAACACTGGTCTCTACCAGACCTCCACTGACTGGATCAGAACATAACACTGGTCTCTACCAGACCTCCACTGGATCAGAACATAACACTGGTCTCTACCAGACCTCCACTGGATCAGAACATAACACTGGTCTCTACCAGACCTCCACTGGGTGGATCAGAACATAACACTGGTCTCTACCAGACCTCCACTGGATCAGAACATAACACTGGTCTCTACCAGACCTCCACTGACTGGATCAGAACATAACACTGGTCTCTACCAGACCTCCACTGGATCAGAACATAACACTGGTCTCTACCAGACCTCCACTGACTGGATCAGAACATAACACTGGTCTCTACCAGACCTCCACTGACTGGATCAGAACATAACACTGGTCTCTACCAGACCTCCACTGGGTGGATCAGAACATAACACTGGTCTCTACCAGACCTCCACTGGGTGGATCAGAACATAACACTGGTCTCTACCAGACCTCCACTGACTGGATCAGAACATAACACTGGTCTCTACCAGACCTCCACTGGATCAGAACATAACACTGGTCTCTACCAGACCTCCACTGGGTGGATCAGAACATAACACTGGTCTCTACCAGACCTCCACTGGATCAGAACATAACACTGGTCTCTACCAGACCTCCACTGGATCAGAACATAACACTGGTCTCTACCAGACCTCCACTGACTGGATCAGAACATAACACTGGTCTCTACCAGACCTCCACTGGATCAGAACATAACACTGGTCTCTACCAGACCTCCACTGGATCAGAACATAACACTGGTCTCTACCAGACCTCCACTGGATCAGAACATAACACTGGTCTCTACCAGACCTCCACTGGATCAGAACATAACACTGGTCTCTACCAGACCTCCACTGGATCAGAACATAACACTGGTCTCTACCAGACCTCCACTGATGGATCAGAACATAACACTGGTCTCTACCAGACCTCCACTGGGTGGATCAGAACATAACACTGGTCTCTACCAGACCTCCACTGACTGGATCAGAACATAACACTGGTCTCTACCAGACCTCCACTGACTGGATCAGAACATAACACTGGTCTCTACCAGACCTCCACTGGGTGGATCAGAACATAACACTGGTCTCTACCAGACCTCCACTGGATCAGAACATAACACTGGTCTCTACCAGACCTCCACTGACTGGATCAGAACATAACACTGGTCTCTACCAGACCTCCACTGGATCAGAACATAACACTGGTCTCTACCAGACCTCCACTGGCTGGATCAGAACATAACACTGGTCTCTACCAGACCTCCACTGACTGGATCAGAACATAACACTGGTCTCTACCAGACCTCCACTGGGTGGATCAGAACATAACACTGGTCTCTACCAGACCTCCACTGACTGGATCAGAACATAACACTGGTCTCTACAAGACCTCCACTGGGTGGATCAGAACATAACACTGGTCTCTACCAGACCTCCACTGGGTCAGAACATAACACTGGTCTCTACCAGACCTCCACTGGATCAGAACATAACACTGGTCTCTACCAGACCTCCACTGGGTGGATCAGAACATAACACTGGTCTCTACCAGACCTCCACTGGATCAGAACATAACACTGGTCTCTACCAGACCTCCACTGGCTGGATCAGAACATAACACTGGTCTCTACCAGACCTCCACTGGGTCAGAACATAACACTGGTCTCTACAAGACCTCCACTGGGTGGATCAGAACATAACACTGGTCTCTACCAGACCTCCACTGGATCAGAACATAACACTGGTCTCTACCAGACCTCCACTGGCTGGATCAGAACATAACACTGGTCTCTACCAGACCTCCACTGGATCAGAACATAACACTGGTCTCTACCAGACCTCCACTGGCTGGATCAGAACATAACACTGGTCTCTACCAGACCTCCACTGGATCAGAACATAACACTGGTCTCTACCAGACCTCCACTGGATCAGAACATAACACTGGTCTCTACCAGACCTCCACTGAATGGATCAGAACATAACACTGGTCTCTACCAGACCTCCACTGGATCAGAACATAACACTGGTCTCTACCAGACCTCCACTGGGTGGATCAGAACATAACACTGGTCTCTACCAGACCTCCACTGAATGGATCAGAACATAACACTGGTCTCTACCAGACCTCCACTGGGTGGATCAGAACATAACACTGGTCTTCTACCAGACCTCCACTGGGTGGATCAGAACATAACACTGGTCTCTACCAGACCTCCACTGGGTGGATCAGAACATAACACTGGTCTCTACCAGACCTCCACTGGATGGATCAGAACATAACACTGGTCTCTACCAGACCTCCACTGGGTGGATCAGAACATAACACTGGTCTCTACCAGACCTCCACTGGGTGGATCAGAACATAACACTGGTCTCTACCAGACCTCCACTGACTGGATCAGAACATAACACTGGTCTCTACCAGACCTCCACTGACTGGATCAGAACATAACACTGGTCTCTACCAGACCTCCACTGGATCAGAACATAACACTGGTCTCTACCAGACCTCCACTGGATCAGAACATAACACTGGTCTCTACCAGACCTCCACTGGATCAGAACATAACACTGGTCTCTACCAGACCTCCACTGACTGGATCAGAACATAACACTGGTCTCTACCAGACCTCCACTGACTGGATCAGAACATAACACTGGTCTCTACCAGACCTCCACTGGGTCAGAACATAACACTGGTCTCTACCAGACCTCCACTGGATCAGAACATAACACTGGTCTCTACCAGACCTCCACTGGATCAGAACATAACACTGGTCTCTACCAGACCTCCACTGACTGGATCAGAACATAACACTGGTCTCTACCAGACCTCCACTGACTGGATCAGAACATAACACTGGTCTCTACCAGACCTCCACTGGATCAGAACATAACACTGGTCTCTACCAGACCTCCACTGATTGGATCAGAACATAACACTGGTCTCTACCAGACCTCCACTGGATCAGAACATAACACTGGTCTCTACCAGACCTCCACTGGGTGGATCAGAACATAACACTGGTCTCTACCAGACCTCCACTGACTGGATCAGAACATAACACTGGTCTCTACCAGACCTCCACTGACTGGATCAGAACATAACACTGATCTCTACCAGACCTCCACTGGGTGGATCAGAACATAACACTGGTCTCTACCAGACCTCCACTGACTGGATCAGAACATAACACTGGTCTTCTACCAGACCTCCACTGGGTGGATCAGAACATAACACTGGTCTCTACCAGACCTCCACTGACTGGATCAGAACATAACACTGGTCTCTACCAGACCTCCACTGGGTGGATCAGAACATAACACTGGTCTCTACCAGACCTCCACTGACTGGATCAGAACATAACACTGGTCTCTACCAGACCTCCACTGGATCAGAACATAACACTGGTCTCTACCAGACCTCCACTGACTGGATCAGAACATAACACTGGTCTTCTACCAGACCTCCACTGGATCAGAACATAACACTGGTCTCTACCAGACCTCCACTGGATCAGAACATAACACTGGTCTCTACCAGACCTCCACTGGATCAGAACATAACACTGGTCTCTACCAGACCTCCACTGGATCAGAACATAACACTGGTCTCTACCAGACCTCCACTGGATCAGAACATAACACTGGTCTCTACCAGACCTCCACTGGATCAGAACATAACACTGGTCTCTACCAGACCTCCACTGACTGGATCAGAACATAACACTGGTCTCTACCAGACCTCCACTGGGTGGATCAGAACATAACACTGGTCTCTACCAGACCTCCACTGGATCAGAACATAACACTGGTCTCTACCAGACCTCCACTGGGTGGATCAGAACATAACACTGGTCTCTACCAGACCTCCACTGACTGGATCAGAACATAACACTGGTCTCTACCAGACCTCCACTGGATCAGAACATAACACTGGTCTCTACCAGACCTCCACTGGGTGGATCAGAACATAACACTGGTCTTCTACCAGACCTCCACTGGGTGGATCAGAACATAACACTGGTCTCTACCAGACCTCCACTGGATCAGAACATAACACTGGTCTCTACCAGACCTCCACTGGGTGGATCAGAACATAACACTGGTCTCTACCAGACCCTCACTGGGTGGATCAGAACATAACACTGGTCTCTACCAGACCTCCACTGGATCAGAACATAACACTGGTCTCTACCAGACCTCCACTGGATCAGAACATAACACTGGTCTCTACCAGACCTCCACTGGATCAGAACATAACACTGGTCTCTACCAGACCTCCACTGGATCAGAACATAACACTGGTCTCTACCAGACCTCCACTGGCTGGATCAGAACATAACACTGGTCTTCTACCAGACCTCCACTGGGTGGATCAGAACATAACACTGGTCTTCTACCAGACCTCCACTGGATCAGAACATAACACTGGTCTCTACCAGACCTCCACTGGATCAGAACATAACACTGGTCTCTACCAGACCTCCACTGGCTGGATCAGAACATAACACTGGTCTTCTACCAGACCTCCACTGGGTGGATCAGAACATAACACTGGTCTCTACCAGACCTCCACTGACTGGATCAGAACATAACACTGGTCTCTACCAGACCTCCACTGACTGGATCAGAACATAACACTGGTCTTCTACCAGACCTCCACTGGGTCAGAACATAACACTGGTCTCTACCAGACCTCCACTGGATCAGAACATAACACTGGTCTCTACCAGACCTCCACTGGGTGGATCAGAACATAACACTGGTCTTCTACCAGACCTCCACTGACTGGATCAGAACATAACACTGGTCTTCTACCAGACCTCCACTGGGTGGATCAGAACATAACACTGGTCTCTACCAGGACCTCCACTGGATCAGAACATAACACTGGTCTCTACCAGACCTCCACTGGATCAGAACATAACACTGGTCTTCTACCAGACCTCCACTGACTGGATCAGAACATAACACTGGTCTCTACCAGACCTCCACTGGATCAGAACATAACACTGGTCTTCTACCAGACCTCCACTGACTGGATCAGAACATAACACTGGTCTTCTACCAGACCTCCACTGGGTGGATCAGAACATAACACTGGTCTCTACCAGGACCTCCACTGGATCAGAACATAACACTGGTCTCTACCAGACCTCCACTGACTGGATCAGAACATAACACTGGTCTCTACCAGACCTCCACTGGGTGGATCAGAACATAACACTGGTCTCTACCAGACCTCCACTGGATCAGAACATAACACTGGTCTCTACCAGACCTCCACTGACTGGATCAGAACATAACACTGGTCTCTACCAGACCTCCACTGGATCAGAACATAACACTGGTCTCTACCAGACCTCCACTGGATCAGAACATAACACTGGTCTCTACCAGACCTCCACTGGATCAGAACATAACACTGGTCTCTACCAGACCTCCACTGGATCAGAACATAACACTGGTCTCTACCAGACCTACACTGGATCAGAACATAACACTGGTCTCTCCCAGACCTCCACTGGATCAGAACATAACACTGGTCTCTACCAGACCTCCACTGGATCAGAACATAACACTGGTCTCTACCAGACCTCCACTGGGTGGATCAGAACATAACACTGGTCTCTACCAGACCTCCACTGGATCAGAACATAACACTGGTCTCTACCAGACCTCCACTGGGTGGATCAGAACATAACACTGGTCTCTACCAGACCTCCACTGGGTGGATCAGAACATAACACTGGTCTCTACCAGACCTCCACTGACTGGATCAGAACATAACACTGGTCTCTACCAGACCTCCACTGACTGGATCAGAACATAACACTGGTCTCTACCAGACCTCCACTGACTGGATCAGAACATAACACTGGTCTCTACCAGACCTCCACTGACTGGATCAGAACATAACACTGGTCTCTACCAGACCTCCACTGACTGGATCAGAACATAACACTGGTCTCTACCAGACCTCCACTGGGTGGATCAGAACATAACACTGGTCTCTACCAGACCTCCACTGACTGGATCAGAACATAACACTGGTCTCTACCAGACCTCCACTGACTGGATCAGAACTGGTCTCTACCAGACCTCCACTGGGTGGATCAGAACATAACACTGGTCTCTACCAGACCTCCACTGGATCAGAACATAACACTGGTCTCCACCAGACCTCCACTGGGTGGATCAGAACATAACACTGGTCTTCTACCAGACCTACACTGACTGGATCAGAACATTTCACTGGTCTTCTACCAGAACCTCCACTGGGACAACAGATACTGGTCTGGGACAACGGCCATACTGATCAACTGCAGAAATGCTTTGATAATTCCACCTGGTGCGTTGACATTACAGATAATGTTACAGGGAGACTCTCCAGTACTAAGATAAGGTGTAACAGATCATGTTACAGGGAGACTCCAGTACAAGGATAAGGTGTAACAGATAATGCTACAGGGAGACTCTCCAGTACTAGGATAAGGTGTAACAGATCATGTTACAGGGAGACTCCAGTACAAGGATAAGGTGTAACAGATAATGTTACAGAGAGACTCTCCAGGATAAGGTGTAACAGATAATGTTACAGGGAGACTCCAGTACAAGGAGAAGGTGCAACAGATAATGTTACAGAGAGACTCTCCAGTACAAGGATAAGGTGTAACAGATAATGTTACAGGGACTCTACAGTACAAGGATAAGGTGTAACAGATAATGTTACAGAGAGACTCTCCACTACAAGGATAAGGTGCAACAGATAATGTTACAGAGAGACTCTCCAGTACAAGGATAAGGTGTAACAGATACTGTTACAGGGAGACTCTCCAGTACAAGGATAAGGTGTAACAGATAATGTTACAGAGAGACTCTCCAGGATAAGGTGTAACAGATAATGTTACAGGGAGACTCTCCACTACAAGGATAAGGTGTAACAGATAATGTTACAGAGAGACTCTCCAGTACAAGGAGAAGGTGCAACAGATAATGTTACAGAGAGACTCTCCAGTACAAGGATAAGGTGCAACAGATAATGCTACAGGGAGACTCCAGTACAAGGATAAGGTGTAACAGATAATGTTACAGGGAGACTCTCCAGTACTAGGATAAGGTGTAACAGATAATGTTACAGAGAGACTCTCCAGTACAAGGATAAGGTGTAACAGATAATGCTACAGGGAGACTCTCCAGTACAAGGATAAGGTCTAACAGATAATGTTACAGGGAGACTCTCCAGTACAAGGATAAGGTGTAACAGATAATGTTACAGGGAGACTCTCTGTCTGCTTGGATGGGCATTAAGAATATGGCAAACGCCCCCTTCAAAGGTAGGCAACGTATTTATCCCTGCCTGGACGAGAGGATGCACCTCTCTACAGCCAATTAACTAAATAAGTTCTTCACCTGCTTTGAAGCAGAGGGTCGGCCCTGCTCCCCCCGGCCTGACTGGAGGAGGATGTCATGGCAACTGAGAGCTCTCTTGTCATCGATGACGAAGTCGTATGGTTGTTCAAAAGCCCTGGAGCACGAAAGAGCCCGGGGGCTGATAACATAAGTGGTCGTGTCTTGAAACAATGTTCCACTCAGCTGAGAGCTGCTCTACTGCTCTGTCTGTCCCCGGATACATTTCTAATATAAACTGTTTCACCCGTCCAGCAGAGAGCTGAGAGAGCTGTCTACTGCTCTCTCTTTCAGCCGTCTATTATATTTCTATGGAAATATCAAATGTTTCACCCGTCCCAAAAATCTCTCATCCATCTGCATCACATGACTACAGACCGGTCTCTCTGACCTCTCTCTGGGTTAAACCTCTTGAAAGGTCAACAACACCAGTCACCTTGTTCACCCCCTCCAATCTGCATACATCATCACCACCACCAGTCACCTTGTTGACCCCCTCCAATCTGCATACATCATCACCTCCACTAGTCACCTTGTTGACCCCCTCCAATCTGCATACATCATCACCACCACCAGTCACCTTGTTGACCCCCTCCAATCTGCATACGTCATCAACACCACCAGTCACCTTGTTGACCCCCTCCAATCTGCATACATCATCACCACCAGTCACCTTGTTGACCCCCTCCAATCTGCATACATCATCAACACCACCAGTCACCTTGTTGAACCCCTCCAATCTGCATACATCATCACCACCAGCCACCGTGTTGACCCCCTCCAATCTGCATACATCATCACCACCACCAGTCACCTTGTTGACCCCCTCCAATCTGCATACATCATCACCACCACCAGTCACCTTGTTGACCCCCTCCAATCTGCATACATCATCACCTCCACTAGTCACCTTGTTGACCCCCTCCAATCTGCATACATCATCACCACCACCAGTCACCTTGTTGACCCCCTCCAATCTGCATACGTCATCAACACCACCAGTCACCTTGTTGACCCCCTCCAATCTGCATACATCATCACCACCAGTCACCTTGTTGACCCCCTCCAATCTGCATACATCATCAACACCACCAGTCACCTTGTTGAACCCCTCCAATCTGCATACATCATCACCACCAGCCACCGTGTTGACCCCCTCCAATCTGCATACATCATCACCACCACCAGTCACCTTGTTGACCCCCTCCAATCTGCATACATCATCACCACCACCAGTCACCTTGTCGACCCCCTCCAATCTGCATACATCATCACCACCACCAGTCACCTTGTCGACCCCCTCCAATCTGCATACATCATCACCACCACCAGTCACCTTGTTGACCCCCTCCAATCTGCATACATCATCAACACCACTAGTCACCTTGTTGACCCCCTCCAATCTGCATACATCATCAACACCACCAGTCACCTTGTTGACCCCCTCCAATCTGCATACATCATCAACACCACCAGTCACCTTGTTGACCCCCTCCAATCTGCATACATCATCACCACCACCAGTCACCTTGTTGACCCCCTCCAATCTGCATACATCATCACCACCACCAGTCACCTTGTTGACCCCCTCCAATCTGCATACATCATCAACACCACTAGTCACCTTGTTGACCCCCTCCAATCTGCATACATCATCATCACCACCAGTCACATTGTTGACCCCCTCCAATCTGCATACATCATCAACACCGCTAGTCACCTTGTTGACCCCCTCCAATCTGCATACATCATCAACACCACCAGTCCCCTTGTTGACCCCCTCCAATCTGCATACATCATCACCACCAGTCACCTTGTTGACCCCCTCCAATCTGCATACATCATCAACACCACTAGTCACCTTGTTGAACCCCTCCAATCTGCATACATCATCACCACCACCAGTCACCTTGTTGACCCCCTCCAATCTGCATACATCATCAACACCACCAGTCACCTTGTTGACCCCCTCCAATAGTGTTATATACTCTCGTGTTATATACTCTAGTGTTATATACTCTAGTGTTATATACTCGACTGTTATAGACTCCACTGTTATAGACTCTACTGTTATATACTCTTATATTACTGTCATATACTCTACTGTTATATACTCTACTGTTATATACTCTAGTGTTATATACTCTAGTGTTATATACTCTACTGTTATATACTCTACTGTTATATACTCGACTGTTATAGACTCCACTGTTATAGACTCTACTGTTATATACTCTTATATTACTGTTATATACTCTACTGTTATATACTCTACTGTTATATACTCTACTGTTATATACTCTACTGTTATATACTGTTATATTACTGTTATATACTCTACTGTTATATACTCTACTGTTATAGACTCTACTGTTATATAGTCTACTGTTATATACTGTTATATTACTGTTATATACTTTACTGTTATATACTATTGTATTACTGTTATATACATTACTGTTATATAATATTATATTACTGTTATATACTTTTACATTACTGCTATATACTATTATGTCACGTTATATACCCTTAACTTACTGTTAAATACTTTACCTTATATACTCCTATATTATCGTTATATACTCTACTGTTATATACTCTACTGTGATATACTCTACTGTTATATACTCTTATATTACAGTTATATACTCTACTGTTATATACTCTGTTATATACTCTACGTTTATAGACTCTGCTGTTATATACTCTACTGTGATATACTCTAATGTTATATACTCTTATATTACAGGTATATACCCTACTGTTATATACTCTACTGTTATATACTCTAGTGTTATATACTCTGTTATATACTCTACTGTAATATACTCTACTGTTATATACTCTAGTGTTATATACTCTACTGTTATATACTCTACTGTTATATACTCTACTGTTGTATACTATACTGTTATATACTCTACTGTTATATACTCTACTATTATATACTCTACTGTGTATACTCTACTGTTATATACTCTACTGTTATATACTCTACTGTTATATATTCTACTGGTATATACTATACTGTTATATACTCTAGTGTTATATACTCTACTGTTATATACTCTACTGTTATATATTCTACTGGTATATACTATACTGTTATATACTCTAGTGTTATATACTCTACTGTTATATACTCTACTGTTGTAGAAACATCTGGATGATCAATGGAAACAGGAATGTTTTTATTTCATAAATTTTAGAATAACGCTGTAACGTAACAAAATGTGGGAAAAGTCAAGGGGTTTTAATAAGACTTTTGGAATGCACTGTATATAACAGTAAGATACACTACATGATCAAAAGTATGTGGACACCTGCTCGTCCAACATCTCATTCCAAAATCATGTACATTAACATGGAGTTGGTCCCCCTTTGCTGCTATAACAGCCTCCACTCTTCTGGGAAGTCATTAATATGGAGTTGGTCCCCCCTTTGCTGCTATAACAGCCTCCACTCTTCAGGGAAGTCATTAATATGGAGTTGGTCCCCCCTTTGCTGCTATAACAGCCTCCACTCTTCTGGGAAGTCATTAATATGGAGTTGGACCCCCCCTTTGCTGCTATAACAGCCTCCACTCTTCAGGGAAGTCATTAATATGGAGTTGGTCCCCACCTTTGCTGCTATAACAGCCTCCACTCTTCAGGGAAGTCATTAATATGGAGCTGGTCCACCCTTTGCTGCTATAACAGCCTCCACTCTTCTGGGAAGTCATTAATATGGAGTTGGACCCCCCCTTTGCTGCTATAACAGCCTCCACTCTTCAGGGAAGTCATTAATATGGAGTTGGACCCCCCTTTGCTGCTATAACAGCCTCCACTCTTCAGGGAAGTCATTAATATGGAGCTGGTCCACCCTTTGCTGCTATAACAGCCTCCACTCTTCTGGGAAGGTTTTCCACTAGATGTTGGAACATTGCTGCAGGTACTTGCTTCCATTCGGCCACAAGAGCATTAGTGAGGTCAGACATCAGGATGTTGGGCGATTAGGCCTGGCTCGCAGTCGGTGTTCCAATTCATCCCAAAGGTGTTCGATGGGGTTGAGGTCAGGGCTCTGTGCAGGCCAGTCCACACCGATCTCGACAAACCATTTCTGTATGGACCTCACTTTGTACACGGGGGCATTGTCATGCTGATACAGGAAAGGGCCTTCCCCAAACTGTTGCCACACAATTGGAAGCACAGAATCGTCTAGAATTTTCATTGTACGCTGAAGATTTCCCTTCACTGGAACTAAGGGGCCCGAACCATGAAAAACAGCCCCAGACCATTATTCCTCCTCATCCAAACATTATGGTTGGCACTATGTATACGGGCAGGCAGCGTTCTCCTGGCATCCCCAAAACCCAGATTGGTCCGTCGGACTGCCAGATGGTGAAGCGTGATTCATCACTCCAGAGAACGCATTTTTGCTCCAGAGTCCAATCGCTGTGAGCTTAATTCCACTACAGCCAATGCCTGGCATTGCACATGGTTGTCACAACTTCCGCCGAAGTCGGATCCTCTCCTTGTTCGGACGGCGCTCGGCGCTCGGCGTTGCCGGTCTACTAGCCGTCATCGATCCACTTTTCATTTTCCATGTGTTTTGTCTTGTTTTTCCTCACACCTGGTTTCAATTCCCTCAATCACTTGTTGTGTATTTAACCCTCTGTT